>NC_074675.1:24158732-24348732 GCF_029448725.1 Salvelinus fontinalis | reverse complement strand
ATCTTTCTCTCGCTCTTTTTTTCTCTCTCTCGCTCCACTCCCTCCTTCTGTATTATTCCAGATGAGTATGTGGCCAGTCTTCACCTGCCTACGTTCGATGCCCACCTCACAGAGCTGAGTGACGAGCAGGCCAAGTACCTGGGCTTGAACAAGAATGGGCCCTTCAAGCCAAACTACTACAGGTAAACATTAACACCCGAATGCTTCGATTGCCTGCTAATATTGTACGTCACATACGCTGAGTATACCAAACATTAGGAACACCTTCCTGATATTGAGTTCCACCCCCCCCCCCCCTTGCCCTCAGAACAGCCTCAATTCGTCGGGGCATGGACTCTACAAGGTTTGAATGTGTTACACAGGGTTGCTGGCCCATGTTAACTCCAATGCTTCCCACTGTTGTGTCAATGTTGTCAAATTGGCTGGATGTCCTTTGGGTGGTGGACCATACTTGATACACACGGCAAACTGTTGAGCGTGAACCCAGCAGCGTTGCAGTTCAAATCCAATAAAATTGATTTATAAAGACCTTCTTACATCAGCTGATATCTCAAAGTGCTGTACAGAAACCCAGCCCAAAACCCCCAAAACAGCAAGCAATGCAGGTGTAGAAGCACGGTGGCTAGGAAAAACTCCCTAGAAAGGCCAGAACCTAGGAAGAAACCTAGAGAGGAACCAGGCTATGAGGGGTGGCCAGTCCTCTTCTGGCTATGCCGGGTGGAGATTATAACAGAAAATGGCCAAGATGTTCAAATGTTCATAGATGACCAGCAGGGTCAAATAATAATATTCAGTGGTTGTCGAGGGTGCAACAGGTCAGCACCTCAGGAGTAAATGTCAATTGGCTTTTCATAGCCGAGCATTCAGAGTATCTCTACCGCCCCTGCTGTCTCTAAAGAGTTGAAAACAGCAGGTCTGGGGCAGGTATTACGTCCGGTGAAGAGGTCAGGGTTCCATAGCCGCAGGCAGAACAGTTGACACTGGAGCAGCAGCACGGCCAGGTGGACTGGGGACAGCAAGGAGTCATCAGGCCAGGTAGTCCTGAGGCATGGCAGAACCCGTTGCACCTGGCACCTACTACCATACCCCGTTCAAAGGCACTTAAATCCTTTGTCTTGCCCTTTCACCCTCTGAATGGCACACATACACAATCCATGCCTCAATTGTCTCAATCCATGCCTCAATTGCTTAAAAATCCTTCTTTAACCTGACTCCTCTCCTTCATCTACACTGCTTGAAGTGAAATCAATAAGGGATTGTAGCTTTCACCTGGATGCACCTGGTCAGTCTGTCATGGAAAGAGCAGGTGTTCTTAATGTTTTGTCTACTCGGTGTATATCTTTCGTGGTGTTATTGCAACGGTGTAATGTTATAAATACAGTTATCAGCGTTATAATGAGAAATCAATCAATCAAATGTATTTATCAAGCCCTTTTTACATCAGCCGATGTCACAAAGTGCTATACAGAAACCCAGCCTAAAACCCCAAACGGCAAGCAATGCAGATGTAGAAGCCCGGTAAGACGGCCATGCCGGTAGGGAGATGCTTGGTAGAGAGAGATCCACAGTGCCAAGATTGTTACTACATGATTTGACATTTTGTTTTTTTCCCCCCCAAAGGTATTAAACCAACTCTGAAATGAAGAAAATACCATGGCTCCAAAAATCGTACAGAACCAAGAAGAAAGGAGAGAGGAGGACGGAATAGTCACACACCTGCTTTTTACAAGAGGGGAGGAGCTGTATGCTAATTGCTCAGAGTGGAGGGCGTGGCTTTACCTGCTCTTTGGCAGTGTTTTATTTATTTCCGCTAGAATAATGTAACTCTAACCTTTTTTGAGCTGCTCCTGCCATTTTGGGCTCCTTAGCAAGCGTCTCCTGGAGATTTCATCGTCTTCTCTTAGCTACTTGTCTGTCTGTCAGTCAGTCGTACGTAAACTCCGTTGCGAGTTCTTTTTATTGTTCGTTTAAAAACTAATGAAGACTTAATGAAGAAAAACAAATGTACAAAAAAATCTCTGTGTGAATGAAAGATGACCTTTGAAGATTTAGGGATGGACGTGTGGTTCATGTCCTGTTGTCTGTCTTTACCTACTCTTGATTTTTGTTTTGTTTTCAAAGATCAATTGAAAGGGATTAGATGAAGAGGTGGGAGGTGGGGGGGTCATTGGGTCCAATCATGTCCTGTCTTTGATCATTTGATTCAGATTTATTCTCTGTCCTTGTTTTTAAGTATGTTTTAATGCGTTTGTTCTCCTATCCCCCCCCCCCCCCCCAATCAAACTGGACAGTGACAGGTGTGGGGGCGGGGTCTTTCCCTGTGATTGGTTGGGACCTCTCTCCCGCACCTATCACTCAAACACAGTGAATCCATCTCAGCTCCCTGTACCACAGCCTCTCAATAATGAACTATGTTCTTCAGCTCCCAAACTGCTCACATGATGCTAGTGTTATATGAAAAGTATTTTGCCGACCAGAGTTTATGACATCCATCCACGATGTCCGGAGCTAGATTCTCCTTTCAAAGCATTATACTGTATTATAAACTGAGTAGTTCGAGCCCTGAATGTTGATTGGCTGAAAGCCGTGGTATATCAGACCGTATACCACCATTGCAAAACATTTATTTTTTACTGTTTTAATTATGTTGGTAACCAGTTTATAATAGCATTAAGGCACCTCAGGGGTTTGTGGTATATTGGAAATGTACCAGGCACTCTGCGTTTAGTCGTACTCAAGAGCAGCCCTTAACACAGGTATATTGGCCATATATCACAAACTCCCTCGTACCTTATTGCTTAATTAGAGGCATGACAGGTATGGGAGATCATTACAAGGGGATATATTTATGTAGAAATGTCGATTTTTATATCTTTCCTCCACCCATCTAATATCTTACCTTTGAAATTAAACATCTGTCTCGTTATAAAGATAAGCAATTAAATGTTATGATAAATGTTCTGGATGATTTTTTTGAAAACTGTGACAGACTATTTCAGTGAGATACCAAATGTACAGCCAGGCTGGTAGTAGTTTCTTTGGCCAGGTCCTCAATAGTAAGCTGCCGTAAGCAAACCTGTACAGTAATTACAGCGTTAAAACCAATTAGCCATTGTCGGGCGTTAGTTGTGATTTTAACTGCAGTGAGGCTATAGCTTGATGACTGGGTCATTACATATGCTTGTAATTAGTTGGGGACCTACATTTCACACGTTCCAAAAAAGAGTCACCACTTCAGACATCAGTTTACCTCATTGTTCCAATGTATTATGCATTTCTGATAAAAGGTCATAGTCACCTTATAAATGTCCAAGATTTGGTGTCTTCGTTAGTTTGAGTTTTTCTGTTGAGGGCCAAACTCCTCTGGTACAATTATTAGTCCGGCTTCATTTCCTCAACGTTTTTAGATTCAACTTTGTTAGAAATCCCAGCTGTTAGGGTTTTCACCTGAACCAAAAGCCCGTACTACAAGCCAGCTGGGAGGAACCAGCTTTTCTTCTCATTTTTTCATGTATTTTTTTTTACATCGTATAGAACGGACTTAAATCCCCGAGAACATACACCCATATGCTCCCATGTTAATTATGCCCATACTATACATTCTAAAATGTCACTGTGTTCATGTCATACTCGTGAGCTACCATTTTATGCCCCAGCCTCCATAATAACCATCTTCCAAGTCGGAGGCCCCCTCTGTGTGACCATCCATACAATCCATATTTCTGTTTGTCTGACGTTTTAGAACATGATCCTCGTGCTGATTATCTCATCTGTTGGTGGTTTATCGTGTCTGACCGTGTGAGCCAGTGAGCGAGTGAGTGTGTGTTGGGCTAATGTGTAGTAGGACATGGTTGCTTCGATTGCCGTTGTCTCAGGATCATAGCCCGTGCGTTCCGGGGGTGAAAGAGCATTAGTCGGTCCAATAGCTGCATCACGTGGGCAGGGTTAACGCCAGCATCTTGTATGGTTAACTCAAAAGTGTAGGAATTACAGCATATCAACTCTTGTATTTATTGTTCGCAAATCCAGTCAGTACAGATGGAAAATTCTTCTCAAATTTTTAAGTTGTCGGAACAATGTTTAAATATTGCAAGTGATAATGATAGATGAGCAATAATAGATCTGTAATCTTAAAGAATAAAAATGTCATTGTATCAACCTTTCTCGTCTAATATATGATGTGCTGTATTTTTGTTCATTTTCATGTATTTTCTTGAATATACCTACATTTGGATAGAAAGATTGCTACCAATGCCTATTAAGCATATATGGTTGCGTTTACACAGGCAGCCCAATTCTGAGACTTTGCCACTAAATGCTTTCAACCGATCAGACCTTATACCAATTATTGCGCAAAAGATCAGTATTGGGCTGCCTGAGTAACTGATTTCCCATGGCCTTGAGGCATCTCTAGACTCTGGCCGATCTGATAGATGAGAGGATGACTGCCTGCTGCTGCTGGGAGCTCAAAGAAAGCTAGACATCAGTAATGACACCACTTGAGAGAGGAAGAGAGGATGTTATGTGAAGTGCTCGAAACAAAGTGTTATCATTGTGAACTCGGGCGTTTCACTACAGCTTGGATGATTTGAGCACAAGGCACTGGTACCAGTGTTTGGCCAAGTTTTACAGGATGGGTTTAGGTTATGTTCCCTCAATCTTATTTACAAGCCGTGTGTCCTAGAAGACTTATTACTGCAGTTGTGAAGAACACGTGCTTCTAACATTAACACTGGTTATTCAGTGACTCAACATGATAGATTGTGTCCATGTGAATTATGTTCTCAGAACTCGTAAGTTTGGATACTTACTCGGTCACGGGGCTATAATTGGGGTATGTGCTCAGATTAAATGGATTACTGTGTTGCCAGATGACACAGTGACGGGGTGACAGTGGGTGTGTCGAGAGCACTTGAAAGCAGCTGTTGTCGCCACTCAGTCACAGTCGTAGTGTGTGACCTAATCAGAGTGCACCCACTCTGCTACAGACACCCTGAAGCACACACGCAATCAGATGTTAACTGCCTATTTTCCCGTTCATGCTACACACGCACTGACTTCAATCAGTTCATGTGAAAGGTCTGACACACAAATGTAAAAACGCAAGATTCATTATTAAACTGTTGTTTTGGTCCCTAACAGCCACCAATATTAACCATATCAGGAAATCAAATGTATTTGTGTCATGAGCAGAACGCAAAAGGTGTAGGCTTTACAGTGAAATGCTTACTTATGAGCTCTTTCCCAACAATGCAGAGTTTAAAAAAAAAAGGTGCTAATAAGACAAAGAGGACATAGTAACCTGATAAATGTGGCCTAAACAGAATGATATTAACACAGGTGCATTTCACATCATAATGTTTCATGTTTGTTTTGACCCGTGTTCATCAATAAATCCCTGCGTCCAGTATAAACACCCTCGCACCCAACCAGCCACCATGTGTCAAGTTCACCTACGTGAAACGGATTTGACCTTTGCGCTCTCATTAAACTGTACACTCCAATCAGATCATGTTAAGTGCTTTTCTCAGTCAGGGGGGTTGTTACGGGGGAGGGGGGGGGGGCATGAGAGTGAGCAAGGCAATCTACGTCAAGCAGCCCCCTGCTACAGTCACTAATCAATAATTAACTCAGTTCATTGTGGCGGTGGTGGGATGAGAATGACCGTGGAGTGGTCTAGGTCTAGTCTGTCGTCACCCCTCTCCGACCCCTACATTACCACCACTCAATGTGGCAGCCTGCCTCAAGGGATGGATGTTTTGGGGGGAATATTAAATTCCCTCTAGAGCAGTGTTCTTCAATCATGATCCTGGAAGCAGGCTTTTGTTCTGGCCCAGCAATAACACACCCGATTCGACCAAATAGACATCAAACTCTTGATTCATTTAATCCGGTTTGTTACTAGGCTGGTATAAAATAATTTTATTGACTCATAGGTCTTGGATTGATTGAAATGCCCACTCTGACTAAGGTGTGGAGGACATCAGGATACGACAGATAGTCTATACACAATCCAGTCATTCTGACAGAACAAGATGGATTAAACAGCTGTGTGAACACGAAATGGTTACATTCAAGTACATAGATACAGTTGAATAGCCTATCAATACTAAGCTTTAATAGCAAATGTTTCATTTAAATCCACCGAAACGGACAATGTTTCTAATGTAGGTGCCATTATGGAACACACAGCATCAGCACCAATTCATTGACCGCATTAGAACATTCGCATACTCTACTCTACGGATTCACTCGCGGGTAAGACCAACCCGCCAGTCACCATTTACAGTAGAAGTTAACCCCGCCCTCTCTGTCGTCCAGTCAACCAATCACACGAACGGGGACGGGTTTCCTGAACTTGGAATACTGAAATTTGTTACAATTTGTCAGGCTCGAACCTTACCGGAATGCACGAGCTGCAGAAAAAGTGAACGAACCAACACAGAAAGATGCAGGCAGACGAAATGGAGGTACCTATCATTAATAACATTAACAATAACCGCAACAAACAAAGGCCTCTGCCGAAATGGGAGATATGTGTTCATGAATCTGCTGAAGGATTGGGAGGTAAAGCCAATTTGTAGCTACTCGTTGAGCCAGTAAAGAGAGGTCCATGTCCGTGTAGTTTGTTGTTGCTGGGGAGCTTTAAATGCCCTTTTGCTACAGAGCCGCTTTTGAAAGCATGCAGCCCAGGTGTTATTTTGGTGACAGAGCAAGTGGATGCTATAAATACCGTAAGCTTATGGTTAATTCTGAACGTGGCAAATACAGGTAGCTAATGTGATTGTCAATGTCCAGTACGTTTTGTGGTCGAATCTTATCTTGCAGCTGCTGCCTGTGCATTTGTGCATGACATCGTAGACCGGTGTCAGATTGGCAAATATACAGTAGGTTTATGTACACAGTATTGATGTTGGGGATATAATAAGAAGAAGAAATCATTCAGCAGCCTATATGTAGATATAGATATATGTAGATATGCCACTGTGTGAATCAATAAAATGTTTGAATTGCATTTATTTGTCAGTGCAGAAGAGTGGATTTGAAATTGATAGAATAAGGCATAGGCTATTAGCTAGTTTCTCAATTATTACATATTAAGATGTAAATACTAACTGGATATTTTTTATTAAACACACTAACCGGTTTTCAAAATGTTTCTCACATTATATTGTTCCACTATTGCCTGTAGTTGCTTTCAAGTAAACATGCTTGACATTATGCTCCATACTACTAGGCTACAGTATATAGTTGTTCTCATAACTCATTCATTCAGCCATTAAAAAATGAATACAAAATCAATTGCATTTTGGATTCATGTCTTGGCAGTGTAACCCAGATCCAGACTAGGTTGCCTAGCCCTGCTAGTGGGTGAACTGTGGTGGCGGGTAACCTACATCTATCCAGTGAAATCACACCAAACATATCCTGGATTGTGTTTGTTGGGCATATTATATGGTGGGGGGGAAATGATACAAAAAAAAAAGGAATTGGAGCAAATTTCCCCTCCAGCCTCAAGCTTTCCAGGGCAGATGTGGTGGGGGGGGGGGGGGGGGTTCAATGCTGGTTGACGGGCATGAAATAAACACATGAAACCTCATCTCCACACTGGTGAAATCTAAAGGGCCCAGTTGGCTCATTTCTTTACCAAGGGCTTCTTTTAAGCAGGCTAATGCGAACTCGGTGTAGTCAAGTAGCAAAGACTCCGTTCAGTGCTCAAGCCACACAATGTACGCCAAAGTCATCATAGCCGATATGAGATATGATCGTCCCACTTAATTCTATTGCTTTGTCCAGGCTATTCCTCATGTGATCTGTGTTTAGAGTTGATTGTTGCATTGGCCCATTGGCTTGGCTGGCTTGGCTGGCTCCGGTCATAGGTTATTTTTAACATATGCTTATATGAGAAGAGGGGGGATGGGGGCTGGTGGGGATTTTGACGGGATGCCCAGTGTTTGCACACACCGACGGTGGAGCGCAGGGTTCACTGTGCCAGTGTGTAAGGAGGGGTAGTGTTCATAGCAAGCTGGAGGGGGTGGGGGGGGGAGAGAGAATTGTTGATGCCAATGGGTAGCCGAGTGAGAGAGACCAAATTCCCCACTCTCCTTCAAACAAACATGCTCTATTGAGAGCAGTAACAACACAAACCTTAGTTTCCCCAACAGACACAACCCTCTGGCATCCTCTCATCTCCTCTGCGGGGGACTAAGCCAATCAGACACTAGGATTGATGCCTGTGTTTAATTATTATCCCAATCAAACAATCGTGAGCTGAAGTTCAAATGGGGTTTCTAATCAAATCAAATGTGATTTGTCACATGCGCCGAATACAACAGGTGTAGACCGTACAGTGAAATGCTTACTTACAAGCCGTTAACCAACAATGCAGTTTTAAGAAAGTATTTACTAAAATGAACCGAAGTAAATAAATAAATAAGAACATAGAAAAATAACAAATAATTAAAGTGCAACAATAAAATAACAGTATTGAGGCTATATACAGGGGGTACCGGTACAGAGTCATTGAGCGGGGGCACGGGTTAGTCGAGGTAATTAAGGTAATCTATCTCTACAGTACCAGTCCAAAGTTTGGATACACCTACTCATTCAAGGGTTTTTCTTTATTTTCACTATTTTCTACATTGTAGAAAAGTAGTGAAGACATAAAAATCTGTCAAATGTATTTATAAAGCCCTTCTTACATCAGCTGATGTCACAAAGTGCTGTACAGAAACCCAGCCTAAAACCCCAAACAGCAAGCAATGCAGGTGTAGAAGCACGGTGGCTAGGAAAAACTCCCTAGAAAGGCCAGAACCTAGGAAGAAACCTAGAGAGGAACCAGGCTATGAGGGGTGGCCAGTCCTCTTCTGGCTATGCCGGGTGGAGATTATAACAGAACATGGCCAAGATGTTCAAATGTTCATAGATGACCAGCAGGGTTAAATAAAAATAATCACAGGGGTTGTCGAGGGTGCAACAGGTCAGCACCTCAGGAGTAAATGTCAGTTGGCTTTTCATAGCCGATCATAGCCGTCTGGAAATATGGCTGAATATAAACAGTGTAGTTATTCGCTCCGCAAGGCAATCAAACAAGCGAAAGGCCGGTACAGGGACAAGGTGGAGTCGCAATTCAACGGCTCAGATACGAGACGTATGTGGCAGGGTCTACAGGAAATCACGGACTACAAAAACAAAAACAGCCATGTCACGGACACCGATGTCTTGCTTCAAGACAAACTAAACACCTTCTTTGCCTGATTTGAGGATAATACAGTGCCACCGTTGCGGCTCGCTAACAAAGACTGCGTTCCCCCCCCCCTCTCCTTCTCAGTGGCTGACGTGAGTAAAACTTTTAAACTTGTTAACCTCGCAAGGCTGCCGGCCCAGACGGCATCCCTAGCCGCGTTCTCAGAACATGCGCAGACCAGCAGGCTGGTGTGTTTACGGACATATTCAATCGCTCCCTATCCCAGTCTGCTGTTCCCACATGCTTCAAGATGGCCACCATTGTTCCTGTTCCCAAGAAGGCAAAGATAACTGAACTAAATGACTACCACCCCATAGCACTCACCTCTGTCATCATGAAGTGCTTTGAGAGGCTAGTCAAGGATCATATAACCACCACGTGACCGGCCACCCTAGACCCACTTCAGTTTGCATACCGCCCCAATAGGTCCACAGATGACGCAATAGCCATCACACTGCACACTGCCCTATCCCATCTGGACAAAAATAATACCTATGTAAGAATGCTGTTTATTGACTACAGCTCAGCATTCAACACCATAGTACCCTCCAAGCTCATCATCAAACTGGAGGCCCTGGGTCTCAACCACGCCCTGTGCAACTGGGTCCTGGACTTTCAGATGGGCTGCCACCAGGTGGTGAAGGTAGGAAACAACATCTCCACTTCGCTGACCCTCAACACTGGGACCCCACAAGGGTGTGTGTTCAGCCCTCTCCTGTATTCCCTGTTACCCACGACTGCGTGGCCATGCAGGCATCCAACTCAATAATCAAGTTTGCAGACGACACAACAGTAAAGGGCCTGATCACCAACAATGACGAGACAGCCTACAGGTAGGTGAGGGCACTCGAGTCAGGAAAACAACCTCACTCAACGTCAACAAAACAAAGGAGATGATTGTGGACTTCAGGAAACAGCAGAGGGAGCACCTCCCTATCCACATCAACGGGACAGCAGTGGAGAAGGTGGAACGTTTTAAGTTCCTGGGTGTACACATCACAGACAAACTGAAATGGTCCACCCACACAGTGGTGAAGAAGGCGCAACACCGCCTCTTCAACCTCAGGAGGCTGAAGAAATTTCGCTTGTCACCCAAAACACTGACAAACTTTTACAGATGCACAATCGAGAGCATCCTGTCGGGCTGTATCACAGCCTGGTACGGCAACTGCACCGCCCTCAAACACAAGGCTCTCCAGAGGGTGGTGCAGTCTGCACAACGCATCTGCGGGGGCAAACTACCTGCCTTCCATGACACCTACAACACCCGATGTCACAGGAAGGCCAAAAAGATCATCAAGGACAACAACCACCTGAGCCACTGCCTGTTCACACCTCTATCATCCAGAAGGGGAGGTCAGTACAGGTGCATCAAAGCTAAGACCGAGAGATTGAAAAACAGCTTCTATCTCAAGGCCATCAGACTGCTAAACAGAAATCATTAACTCAGAGAGGCTGCTGCTGACATTGTTACCCAATCACTGGACACTAATAAATGGATAACTAGTCACTTTAAATAATGCCACTTTAATAATGTGTACATATCTTACATTACTCATATCACATGTAAACTCAGCAAAAAAAAAACATATATTTTTCAGGACCCTGTCTTTCAACGATAATTTGTAAAAATCCAAAAAACTTCACAGACCTTCATTGAAAAGGGTTTTAACACTGTTTCCCATGCTTGTTCAATGAACCATAAACAATTAATGAACGTGCACCTGTGGAACGGTCGTTAAGACACTAACAGCTTACAAACAGTAGGCAATTAAGGTCACAGTTATGAAGACTTAGGACACTAAAGAGGTCTTTCTACTGACTCTGAAAAACACCAGCAGAAAGTTGCCCAGGGTCCCTGCTCATCTGCGTGAATGTGCCTTAGGCATGCTGCAAGGAGGCATGAGGACTGCAGATGTGGCCAGGGCAATAAATTGCAATGTCGGTACTGTGAGATGCCTAAGACAGGACGGACAGCTGATCGTCCTTGCAGTGGCAGACCACGTGTAACAACACCTGCACAGGATCGGTACATCCGAACATCACACCTGCGAGACAGGTACAACAACTGCCCAAGTTACACCAGGACCGCACAATCCCTCAATCAGTGCTCAGACTGTCCGCAATAGGCTGAGAGAGGCTGGACTGAGGGCTCGTAGGCCTGTTGTAAGGCAAGTCCTCACCAGACGTCACCAGCAACAACGTCGCCTATGGGCACAAACCCACCATCGCTGAACCAGACAGGACTGGCAAAAAGTGCTCATAAATGACGAGTCGTGGTTTTGTCTCACCAGGGTTGATGGTCGGATACGCGTTTATCGTCGAAAGAATAAGCCGAGGCCTGAGCTCTGGAGCGGGATCGATTTCGAGGTGGATGGTCCATCATGGTCTGGGCGGTGTGTCACAGCATCATCGGACTGAGCTTGTTGTCATTGCAGGCAATCTCAACGCTGTGCGTTACAGGGAAGACATCCTCCTCCCTCATGTGGTACCCTTCCTGCAGGCTCATCCTGACATGACCCTCCAGCATGACAATTCCACCAGCCATACTGCTCATTCTGTGTGTGATTTCCTGCAAGACAGGAATGTCAGTGTTCTGCCATGGCTAGCGAAGAGCCCGGTTCTCAATCCCATTGAGCATGTCTGGGACCTGTTGGATCGGAGGGTGAGGGCTAGGGCCATTCCCTCCAGAAATATCCGGGAACTTGCAGGTTCCTTGGTGGAAGAGTGGGGTAACATCTCACAGCAAGAACTGGCAAATCTGGTGCAGTCCATGAGGAGGAGATGCACTGCAGTACTTAATGCAGCTGGTGGCCACACTAGATACTGACTGTTACTTTTGATTTTGACCCCCCTTTGTTCAGGAACACATTATTCAATTTCTGTTAGTCACATGTCTGTGGAACTTGTTCAGTTTATGTCTCAGTTGTTGAAACTTGTTATGTTCATGTAACGGATGTGAAATGGCTAGCTAGTTAGCGGGTACGCGCTAGTAGCGTTTCAATCAGTTACGTCACTTGCTCTGAGACTTTAAGTAGGGTTGCCCCTTGCTTAGCAAGGGCCGCGGCTTTTGTGGAGCGATGGGTAACGACCGTGCTTCGTAGGTGACTGTTGTCGATGTGTGCAGAGGGTCCCTGGTTCGCGCCCGTGTCGGGGCGAGGGGACGGTTTAAAGTTATACTGTTACATTGATGCTGTTGACCCGGATCACTGGTTGCTGCGGAAAAGGAGGAGGTTGAAAGGGGGGTGAGTGTAACGGATGTGAAATGGCTAGCTAGTTAGCGGGTACGCGCTAGTAGCGTTTCAATCAGTTACGTCACTTGCTCTGAGACTTTAAGTAGGGTTGCCCCTTGCTTTGCAAGGGCCGCGGCTTTTGTGGAGCGATGGGTAACGACCGTGCTTCGTGGGTGACTGTTGTTGATGTGTGCAGAGGGTCCCTGGTTCGCGCCCGTGTCGGGGCGAGGGGACGGTTTAAAGTTATACTGTTACATTCATACAAATATTTACACATGTTAAGTATTCTGAAAATAAACGCAGTTGACAGTGAGAGGCCGTTTCTTTTTTTTGCTGAGTTTATTTCGCTCTAGTACATCTTAGCTCTCAAATGGTGTTTGGAACTGAAAACCACCTCACAATACACAACAAGTCTCCATCTGGAGTGGGATCTGGGCCCAATGTAATTTAAATGAACAAGTCATTAGGCCAAGCGATTCTTACATTTTCAATCCCTCCTATTGAATCTCAACCTAATCTGACAGACATTTGAGGCTTTGGGTGCTCCAGGTTCCAATGAATTACAGATGTTAGCCTATCCCTGACTACTGCTGCCCTTCTGTGGTAGGATGCATGAAAAACAACTACAGATAGTCCTCGCACTTCACCCACTGACAGATGCCATTTAAGGACCGTGATTCGCTGTCATTTTCTCTCTCACTAGATTGCTGCTGAGACACTTCTTCAAGGTTGACTAACGGCGGTCCTTAACCTATTTCAAAGTCTAGTCTGTCTCTATCCAAGTGCTACGGTCTTTTGTATTGGCCGGCAGTATGTGAATGTTGTTGTTTCGCGGTGCTTTGATAACTGGTGAGATCGTGCTTACTGTATCAGTCTGTCTCAACCTGGGAAAATAATGCTTTTAGCAACTATGACGGCTAACAGAGGTGGGCTCGGTCTCTGTCCTTATTCCCGCCATGCTGTGTGTGTGTGTACGTACTGTGTTTGAGAGTGTGTGTGTGTATATGTCTCTAGGCGTGTGTGTGTGTGTACTATGGGGTCCTGTAGTAAAATGCCCAGAGGGCAAGCAGTAATCATGGGGTGAGGCTAATGTCAGAGCGGCATCAAAGACCCTTAACTGGATACGAACGTTAACCCACTCTGAAATGTAGGGCATGTTGACTCCTGCGTCCCTCTCGTTCAGTTTTTCCACTCTGACTGTTGCCTGTCTTTGCATAGCCATGCGGAAAAGAAAGCTCAACAAATGTGGTCACCCATCCGAGAAGGAACAGTGAGTGGAGGAGCCTGAACTGTGTGATTTCTGAGGTTATAAAGGAATTATAACCACGTATGTACTGTGTGTGTGTGTGCGTCTTCATTTCCACGTGCGGTTCTGCCTAGACTTCAGTGTTTTCTGTTTTCAGAGCTCCATGGAGTCCCCTAACCTGGAGTTTGAGTATGGGGACACAGACAGCCTGACCACTGAACTCTCAGGTAAGGTCTTTACACCCTAACCCAGCGGTCGCCAACCAGAGACCCTGGGCAGCTACTGGGCGAGCTTTTGTTCCGCAAAACACCTTATTCAACTAATTATCAAGTCCAGTTGATTAGTTGAAACAGTTGCTGGAGCAAAATCATGCAAGGCGACCACTGTAGCTTTCCAGCAGAATTGGTGAGCACTGCTGTTCAAGGGATATGCTCCGTCTTATGTTCTGTTCATAACCAGAAGCTAGTCACTGCAACAAAATGTGCTACAGTATGGTGCACTGTCAGCAGCTACATGTGATTGATTTAATGCAAGATCATAGTTTTCCCTTGTTGAATGCAGCTGCTTTGGTTAGGTAGCTAGTACCGCTGAGACATTAGCTTACACAAACACAGACACTACAGTTGCTCTCTTGTGACTGTTCCTCCAGGCTGTAGTGACTGTTGAGATTTAACTACTGTATACTCGCTGAAGAAGGATTAGTCAGCGATGTCATGAATCTAATAAAAACACTCTACAGAAAGGATAACTGAGAGCCAAAATATGTTTTTTTATGAAAGGGACTTAATGAAACAGTTGGCTTATATTTATTTTATTTTTTTAATTTAACCTTTTAATTAACTAGGCAAGTCAGTTAAGAACAAATTCTTAATTACAATGACGGCTTACCCTGGCCAATCCTGGACGATGCTGGGCCAATTGTGCGCCGCCCTATGCAACTCCCAATCACGGCCGTATGTGATACAGCCTGGATTCCAACCAGGGACTGTAGTGACACCTCTTGCACTGAGATGCAGTGCCTTAGACCGCTGCGCCACTCGGGAGCCCATAAATTATAATATATGCAATTTAGCAGATACTTTTATCCAAAGCCACCTAGTCACATTGCGTCCATAAATCTGACAAATGTGTGGCCCCAGGAATCAAACCCACAATCCTGGCACTGTAAGTGCCATGCTTTACCGACTGAGCCATACAGGGCTTCCACTACAGTATACCCCGTGATGTCTTTCATGACATTACCTCTGTTGAATCCTTCAGTACAGTACTATGTCATCCTGTCTGTCTGATGGTACCCTGTCTCTCCTGTTTGTCCACAGAGATATACAGTTACACGGAGGAGCCCGAGTTCGCCCTCAACAGGGACTACTTTGAGGAGGATTTCAGGAGCCATGGTACTGTTAACTTCCTGTCTGTCAGTGGCGGTTTTGTCTTTCCAGCCAACACTACATGCCTGTCATAATTTGTGTGTGTGTGTCTGTGCGCGCGCGTGTGTGTGTGTGTGTGTATGTGCGCGTGTTAATTTTTTTCTAAAGCAGTGAGTGTGCCAAAGGGCTTTCTGACTCACCTTGAACACACTGTTTGTTTGCATACCCTCTGTGTTTGCCTGTTATTCTAGTGTTTACAGAGAGAGAGAGATGGATAGAGAGAGAGAAATGTAGAAGTGTAATGAAATGGATTCCCGTCTTGGTAATCGTCTGGAGAAAAAGTCTGATAGAGGGGGTGAAAGAGGGAGAAAGGGTCGAGGGAGCTGATTTAATTGACCGCTCCCAGGTGTAACGTTTCCCATTTTCTGTGAGTGGTTCAGAGGGAGAGAAGGAATTGTTCTGCACAGTGGTGTGTGTGTCTGATCGCTTGTTCTAACCAGACACTTTCAGCAAGAGGTTTTGGGAGAAGGTGACACACACACACACACACACACACACATATACAGGAACACACACATCTCTGCTCTGCAGCCGCCGTCTCTCTTAGCGCCACGGCAAACAAAGCTGCCTTATCTATACGCTGCAAAACCACAGCTAACAGCCGTAGCCGACTACTGTGACCAACTGTTCCGTATCATGAGCATTGTTATTAAACAGCCGGTCGATTTAGTTTCCTCTCCTAATGTGAATCATATTGACCGGATGAATTGGACCGTGTCCATTTTGCTGATCTAATCTCCCTCTCATATTCTCTGAAACTCTGCCCAGTTCGTTGCTGTACTGTAAAATGTGGTTGTATTCTTACTCCGCTTAGGAAGTAAGCGGAGTAAGGAAGGTTCATAATGAGTAATAATACATCATGTGTAGCGCCAGGCATTCAGTTCCACAGAGCTTTATTGTCCCCAAAGGGCAACTTTGTTTCAGCTGCAGCACATTACATGACTTAAGAGAGCTAGGCTAGGTCTTGTTCTTCCCTACTCTGTTTCCCTAAAGCCAATAGGAATGAATCGATGGATCAGTGGAAAGCTTGGCTGGCTGTCTGTGCTGCGAGAGAGAGATAGGAGATGTGCTGTCTCTCTGTATCTGGGGTTTAAAATATGTCAAACGGTGACGGGGCCCTCATCAATGTTTTAACACATCTGCCAGACTGCCACTTTCCATCACTGCTAAATCTGTATGCACCCATGTCATCTGCGTCGCTACTCTCCGAGTACTTTTACCATAATGACATTATCAGAGCACTTATCAGAGCTGCGCATTAAAAGTTACATGGGATGAACTTTATACAGGGAAGTTTTGTCAAAGAGTTCAAGTGCTTTCAGCAAGTATTCACACCCCTCACGTTTTCCAAATTTTGTTGTGTTACAGGCTGAATTTAAAATGGATTAAAAGTTGATTTTGTGTCACAGTCCTACACACAATACACCATGTCAAAGTGGAATTATGTTTTTAGACATTTTTACAAATGAATTAAAAATGAAAAGCTGAAATGTCTTGAGTCAATAAGTATTCAGACCCTTTATTATGGCAAGCCTAAATACGTTCAGGTGTGTAAAAATTTGCTTAACATGTCACAAGTTGTATGTATAATAATAGTGTTAACATGATTTTTGAATGACTACCTCATCTCTGTTACTCACGAATACAATTATATTTCAGGCCCAGCAGTGAATTTCAAACACAGATTCAACCACAAAGACTAGGGAGGTTTTCCAATGCCTCGCAAAGAAGGTCACCTATTAGTAAAAAAAAATATATATATTTCTTTTTAAAGCAGACATTGAATTTTCCCTTTGAGCATGGTGATGCTCTTAATTACTTTGGATGGTGTATCAAATACAGGCCTCCTTCCTAACTTAGTTGCCGGAGAGGAAGGAAACCACTCAAGAATTTCACCATGAGGCCAATGGTAACTTTAAAACAGTTACAGAGATTAAAGGCTGTGTGATAAGAGGAAACTGCGGATGGGTGGATGGACACATCACTGAGTACCACTCTTCATATTTTCAAGCATGGTGGTGGCTGCATCATGTTATGGATATGCTTGTCAAGGACTAGAGTATTTTTTGGAGGGGATGTAAAGAAACTGAATAAAAATCCTAGAGTAAAACTTGATTCAGTCTGCTTTCCACTGGACACTGGGAGACAAGTTCACCTTTCAGCAGGACAATAACCTAAAACATAAAGCCAAATATATACTGGAGTTAGTCACCAAGACGGCATTGAATGTCCCTGAGTGGCCCTGTTACAGTTTAGACCTATAGCAACTTGAAAGTCTATGGCAAGACTGGCTGTCTTGCAATGATCAACAACCAACATGACAGAGCTTGAATTTTTTTAACTAAAAATAATGTGCAAATATTGTACAATCTAGGTATGCAAAGCTCTTAGACACATACCCAGAAAGACTCACAGTTATGTAAACGTATGTAAATGTGATATTTCTGTATTTCACTTTCGATACGTTTGCAAAAATAAACAAATAAATAATGGTTTCACTTTGTCACTATGAAGCAGTGTGTGTAGATGGGTATTTAAAAAAAATATATATATACATTTTGTATTCAGGCTGTAACACAACAAAGTGTGGAATACGTATGAATACTTTCTGGAGGCACTACATGTCAGAATACTACTAAAAGAGGGGAACTGACTAGCTATTTCAATTCCATTGATCACAATGTCCTACAAGAATCCCAAGAGTTGAGGTAAAAAATAAAGGTCAGAAACATTCCTATTTGTACACTATTCCACACTTTTAGGAATCCATCACTAGAAGTAAAAGGTGTTGTTGCCTTAATGTTGGATCCTGGCATTCTTTTCTCTTTAGTGCGCGTTCACAGTGGGTGATCAGTGTGTGTACTGCTACACCTGGCCAGGGCTGAAATAACCTGCTGTGACCATGCATGTGAGCTGAAGCCAGGTCACTTTGACTCTGAGACCACTAGCTGCTCCTGGGTCAGTGTGAGTTTAATGACCAGAGCTGGTCCCAGCCAATCTTTTTCACGTGTGAAAGGGAGAGAGAGAGGGAGGGAGGGAGGGAGGGAGGGGACAAAGAAAAGAGAAAGTGAGAATAGAAGAAGAAAAGAGAAAGTGAGGTAGAGTGAGGGAATGGGAGAAGTACGTGAATAGATAGAGAAAGCGACAGACGTACAAGCTCAGAGTCACAAGGTCACACAAAGTCACCAAGACTCACCTGGTTTCTTTCACTCTGTCCCTGTCTCTGCAGTGCGGGGGAGGAGGTGGATTGAGCTGGGTCAGGAGCAGCAGAAGGCCCATGTGATGAGACTACTAGATGCTCTGGAGGTCACTGACCGGGAGAAGAGGCTGAAGGTGGCCCGGGCCATCCTCTACCTGGCACAGGGTAATCATCATCACCGTCACTGCACACTACAAGATAATTTGCTTTGGGTGTAGCATATTTTGACATGCATCTAGGAGATGAATGGAATATTTAAATATTTCCCTTGTGATTTCTCTGACCAACATTTTTCTATGAAACAGAGGACATGTACAGTATTTATGCTTGAGTCCGTTGAGAGTGTTGTGTGGTGAGTGAGCATCTGTTGAAGGCTACGTGTGGCGTTCCCCAGGGGTGTTTGATGAGTGTGACACGGATGCGGACGTGATCCACTGGTCTCGCCACAACGTGTTCCTGCTGTATGACATGGGCATCTTCACCGCTCTCCTGGAGCTGCTGAGCATGGAGATAGAGTGAGTAGGACAACATTACTACAATCGCGCCGTGACGCTACCACAACATCACCACAACATTACTACAACATCACCACAACATTACTACAATCGCACTGTAACGCTACCACATCACCACAACATTACTACAACATCACCACAACATTACTACAATCGCACTGTAACGCTACCACAACATCACCACAACATCACCACAACATTACTACAACATCACCACAACATTACTACAATCGCACCGTGACGCTACCACAACAGCCACAATGTCTCGTAATGAATGTATTGTTACGTTTCTCAACAAGCGTTAGCACCACTGTGGTTAGCGCTTTACTCCTCCTTGATTAACTGGTCCTATGCAGCTGTTTTCTTTATCTCAATATCAAATCATTTACAGGGTGACAATTAAGTACCTTACTGTTATTGTTTTCAATTAAAATGGTCAAAAAGGAAACAAAAATAGTTTCTTAGCAAAGAAGCATTTCTCAAGCAAGAATTTTGCTAGGACTGTCTGGGAGTTGTCTGAGTGGGGAGGGGAAAACTGAAATCTAGCTGTTATTGGCAGAGAGGTTTGGAAATCTTTCTTATTGGTCTATTAACTTATTGGTCTATTGATGTCACCAGGCAGGCCTAAATTCCATCCCACCAAAACAAGCTGAAATTTCAGGCAGCCTTTTTAAACAACTCTTACACTAGTATTTTTTATTTTTCACAGTATTATTCCAACCTCATAGGTTGGAAATGTATATAAAACGCATGAAAATCACGTGTTTGACTGCAATGGGCCTTTAATGCTATAGGGATGGTACACAGTAGCATTCACTCTCATTAGTTGTTCGCTGGAGTTGGAGAAAGAGATACAGTAAGAGAATGACACGAGGAAAGAGATAACCTTTAACCTGTCTCCTCCCCTTCATCTACACTGATTTGAAGTGGATGTAACAAGTGACTTCAATAAGGGATCATAGCTTTCACCTGGATTCATCTGGTCAGTCTGTCATGGAAAGACCAGGTGTTCATAATGTTTTGTACACTCTGTACAATTTCAGGTGGGCTTTTCAAACAGCTCTTACACAGAAAGGGCATCACATAAGCATTACCCACTGTTCCTCTCTCCTCCGGAGTCAACTCCTCTGTGTCCTTCCTGCCTGAGGTTCCTCCTCTCCCTAATGACAAATCTACCGCTGCCTCAGTCCTTTAGGTCTCTACCACCCCCAGCCATTGACTAATCTGCCTAGTAGGAATGCTGTAGGTAGTTGCTGGTAGAGATGGTGCTGATTTGGTGTTTTATTGGGATCTCCATTAGCTGTTGCAAAAGCAGCAGCTACTCTTCCTGGGATCCACATGAAACATAATACAGAATGACATAATACAGAACATCAGTAGACAAGGACAGAACTACACGCATTTTTAACAAGGCACACGTAGGCTACATATCAATGCATACACACAAACTATCTAGGTCAAATAGGGGAGAGTTGTGCCGCGAGGTGTTGCTTTATCTGTTTTTTGAAACCAGGTTTGCTGTTTATTTGAGAAATATGAGATGGAAGGAAGTTCCATGCAATAAGGGCTCTGTATAATACTGTAAAAAAAATTGAATTTGTTCTGGATTTGGGGACTATGAAAAGACCCCTGGTGGCATGTCTGGTGGGGTAAGTGTGTGTCAGAGCTGTGTGTAAGTTGACTATGCAAACAATTTGGGATTTTCAACACATTTAATGTTTCTTATCAAAAGAAGTGATGCAGTCAGTCTCTCCTCAACTCTTAGCCAAGAGAGACTGGCATGCATAGTATTAATATTAGCCCTCTGATTACAATTAAAAGCAAAACGTGCTGCTCTGTTCTGGGCCAGCTGCAGTTTAACTAGGTCTTTCCTTGCGGCACTGGACTACACTACTGGACAATAATCAAGATTAGACAAAAATAGAGCCTGCAGAACTTGCTTTTTGGAGTGTGGTGTCAAAAAAGCATCTCTTTATTATGGCTATACCTCTCCCCATCTTTGCAACCATTGAATCTATATGTTTTGACCATGATAGTTTACAATCTAAGGTAACGCCAAGTAATTTAGTCTCCTCAACTTGTTCAACACCATTCACCACCACCCATCATTCAGTACCAGATTCAGCTGAGGTCTAGCACTTATTGAATGATTTGTACCAAATACAATGCTCTTAGTTTTAGAGATGTTCAGGACCAGTTTATTACTGGCAACCCATTCCAAAACAGACTGCAACTCTTTGTTAAGGGTTTCAGTGACTTCATTGCTGATGCATATATGGTTGAATCATCAGCATACATGGACACACATGCTTTGTTTAATGACAGTGGCAGTCATTGGTAAAAATAGAAAAGAGTAGAGGGCCTAGAGAGCTGCCCTGCGGTACACCACACTTCACATGTTTGACATTAGACGCTTCCATTAAAGAAAACCCTTTGAGTTCTATTAGATAGCTCTGAATCCACGATATGGCAGAGGTTGAAAAGCCACAGCAACTAAGTTTTTTCAACAACAGGTTATGGTTAATAATATCAAAGGCTGCACTGAAATCTATCAGCTCCCACAATCTTATTATTATCAATTTCTTTCAACCAATCAGCAGTAATTTGTGTGTACAGTGCAGTACATGTTGAGTGCCCTTCTCTATAAGCATGCTGAAAGTCTGTTGTTAACTTCTCTAGGATAGGTGGGACGGTAGCGTCCCACTTGGCCAAAATCCAGAAAAAATCTAGTGCGCCAAATTCAAATATATTACTGTAAAAATCACACATGAAAGACATCAAATTAAAGCTACACATGTTGTGAATCCAGCCAACATGTCTGATTTCAAAAAGGATTTACAGGGAAAGCACACCAAACAATTATGTTAGCTCAGTACATAGCCACAGAATAACACAGCCATTTTCCCAGCAAAATATAGTAGTAGCAAAAACAGAAAGAGATAAAATGAATCACTAACCTTTGAACATCTTCATCAGATGACACTCATATGACATCATGTTACACAATACATTTGTTTTGTTCGATAATGTGCATATTTATATCCACAAATCTCGGTTTACATTGGCGCCATGTTCAGAAATGCCTACAAAATATCTGGAGTAATTATAGAGTCCCACGTCAAATAACAGAAATACTAATCATAAACTTTGATGAAAGATACATGTTTTACATATAATTAAAGATACACTTGTTCTTAATGCAACCGCTGTGTCAGATTTAAAAAAAACTTTACGTAAAAAGCACACATGCAATAATCTGAGACGGCGCTCAGATTTAACATTTCTCAGCCATCTTGGAGTCAACAGAATTACGAAATTACATCATAAATATTCCCTTACCTTTGATTATCTTCATCAGAATGCAGTGCCAGGAATCCTGGTTCCACAATAAATCATTGTTTTGTTCGATAATGTCCATTACTTATGTCCAATTAGCTAATTTTGCTAGCATGTGTAGTACACATGTCCAAATGCTCGCACAGATGCAGGCAAACGTCGGACGAAAACTTCAAAAAGTTATATTACAAGTCGAATAAACTGGTCAAACTTAGTAGAGAATCAATCTTCAGGATGTTGTTGTCATATATATCCAATAACGTTCCAACCGGAGCATTCTTTTCAGTCTCTATAAGTAATGGAACGCATGACGATATCATGAGGAAATTGCGTGACCAAGAACTGGGCGATGACTTCAACATTGACCACTCTCAGAATTCTCACTTCATGTTTGGATTTTTTCTCAGGTTTTTGCCTGCCATATGAGTTCTGTTATACTCACAGACATCATTCAAACAGTTTTTGAAACTTCCGAGTGTTTTCTATCCAATAGTAATAATAATATGCATATATTAGCATCTGGGACAGAGTATGAGGCAGTTCACTATGGGCACGTAATTCACCCAAAAGTGAAAATGCTGCCCCCCCTATATCAAAGAATTTAATTTGTTTACAGAGAAATAGCATTGTATTTGGTCAAACACTATTTTTTCCCAACAGTTTTCTAAGAGCTGGCAGCAAGCTTATAGGTCTGCTGTTAGAACCAGTAAAGGCTGCTTTACTATTCTTGGGTAGCGGAATTAATTTGGCTTCCTTCCAGACCTGAGGACAAAGACTTTCATCTAGGTTCAGATAAAAAATATGACAGATAGGAGTTGCTATAGAGTCAGCTACCATCCTCAGTAGCTTTCCATCTAAGTTGTCAATGCCAGGAGGTTTGTCATTATTGATCATCAACAATAATTTTTCCACCTCTCCCACATTAACATTAACAAACTTTCACTGGTTTTCTTTCATTATTAGTTTTTTTATGCATTATTATAATTGCTCAATGTTCGTCGTGCGCATTTCCTGCCTAATTTTGCCCACATTGCCAATAAAATCATTATTTAAATAATTAGCAACATCAAATGGTTTTGTGATGAGTAAGCCATCTGTTTCGATGAAAGATGGAGTTGAATTTGTCTTTCTGCCCATAATTTAATTTAAAGTACTACAAAGTTTTTATATCATTGATCTTGGCTTCATAATAAAGTTTGTTCTTCTTTTTGTTGAGTTTAGTCACATAATTTCTCAATTTGCAGTAAGTAAGCCAGTCAGATGTACAGCCAGACTTATTAGCCACTCCTTTTGCCCTCTTTCAACTTTCAACCATACAGTTTTTCAATTCCTCATCAATCCACGGAGCCTTAACAGTTCTAACAGTCAGTTTCTTAACAGGTGCATGTTTATCAATAATTGGAAGAAGCAATTTCATAAATTAATCAAGTGCAGCGTCTGGAGGCTCCTCATTAATCACATCAGACCAACAAATATGTTAAACATCATCACAGTCACAGTCACTTATACACTATTTTAGGCCCAGCTGTTGGAACTTTGGCTTTACTGGATATAGCCACTATGTTGTGATCACTACATCTAATGGATACGGATACAGCTTTAGATCAAAGTTCTACAGCATTAGTAAAAATGTGATCGATACATGTGGATGAGCTTGTTCCTGTAGTGTTTGTAAACACCCTGGTAGGTTGATTAATAACCTGAACCAGATTACAGGCACTGGTTACAGTAAGAAGCTTCCTCTTGAGCGGACAGCTTGATGAAAAACAGTCAATATTCAGGTCCCCAAGAAAGTAGACCTCTGTTTACATCACATCAAGCATTTCACATATATTATTTAGAGACTGACTTTTAGCACTTGGTGGCCTATAGCAACACCCCAAAAGAAAATGCTTTAGATGTGCCAAGTGAACCTGCAACCACAACACTTCAATATCACTTGACATAAGATATCCTCTAAGCATTACAGGGATATGGCTCTGAATATATACAGCAACTCCTCCCCCATAAGCATTTCTGTCTCTTCTATAAATGTTATATCCTTGTATTGCTACTGATGTATCATCCAATGAATTATCTAAGTCAGTCTCAGAAATGGCTAATATATGTGTCACGAGAATTTTCAATCCCAATGATGATAACTAAACAATCATTTAATCTTTGACCAATTCCCCGAGGTTTGTAAGACCCTGGGTTTAATAATAATTAGGCAAAGTCTCAGATTCTGCAAAAGGTAAATTCTTTATTCAGAGAGTACTCTGAAGTCAAAAATGCAAACAGTCATTTTATAACTCCCACCTATTCACTCACACACACACACACACACACACACACAGTTTATCACTTTTCTACCGGCCTGGCAGTTTCTAGCCGTTCCTCTCCTCGCTAGATTAGAGGGGCCTTGGAAGGACCCTCTTTCCTGCTGTCAGTTTTCAGAGTTACACCCAGGTCATGTGTAGTTCAATTATCCTTTGTTTTCTCAACCATACATTTCTCACACTTAACTTGTCTCACACACACATTATTGAAATATAGTCTTATAATTCTAATACATTTCACACCATTAAATACGTTTCAGGGTGAAATTCTTTAGTCATTACTTTAAACATATACATTCCTTTATGAATGTTATCTGATGTTAGCAAGTTATTGATTTCATGAACCTTATTTCTAAGGCTACATATATTCATATGGGCTATTTTCAGCCCTTTCCTGGGTAGCTTATCAGAGATAGACATAATATTGAAAAGCGCAGACAAAGCAAGAGAAAAAATATATACTTTCAGCAGTGCATTAATCAATTGGTGTGTGTGTGCTGCGGGGTTGAGGCTATGAACCCATAGGCTTGGCTCTCTCATCCCTTCCAGGATTATAATAGCTGATCGGTTAGGTGGAATATTGGTTTGAGGCTAAGATTTGATTGGGGAGCAGGTTGCGTGCGTGCGCAGGGCATCTCCTCTGAGAAGTGGAAAGCAGCCACAGAACTGAACATCTATTTTTTAATATTATACTGGTGGGAGTGACTAGGGGTGGTGGGAGATGGTACAGGCCATGGTCTATGTGTGTGTGGAGAGGAGACGGACAGCTCGATCATTGTACAGAAATGGCTTCCTGTTCTGCTTCTTCTGTTGGGTATTTCTGTCCGTCCCCCTGGCTCCTCTTTAATGAAAGAGTCACCGCCAAGCCAGGCTAATCCCTGCAAAGTGTTGCTGAGGGACCCTGGATAGTGTGGAATTAAACCCACACGGGCACAAACAGTTGAAGTCGGAAGTTTACATACACTTAGGTTGGAGTCATTAAAACTCGTTTTTCAACCACTCCACAAATGTATGGTTAACTAACTAAAGGTTTGGAAGGTCGGTTAGGACATCTACTTTGTGCATGACACAAGTCATTTTTCCAACAACTGTTTACAGACAGATTATTTAACTTATTCACATCACAATTCCAGTGGGCCAGAAGTTTACATACACTAAGTTGACTGTGCCTTTAAACAGCTTGGAAAATTCTGATGGGCTAATTGACATCATTTGAGTCAATTGGAGGTGTACCTGTGGATGTATTTCAAGGCCTACCTTCAAGCTCAGTGCCTCTTTGCTTGACGTCATGGGAAAATCAAAAGAATTCAGCCAAGATCTCAGAAAATAAATTGTAGACCTCCACAAGTCTAGTTCATCCTTGAGAGCAATTTCCAAATGCCTGAAGGTACCACGTTCATCTGTACAAACAATAGTACGCAAGTATAAACACCATGGGACCACGCAGCCATCATACCGCTCAGGAAGGAGACGCGTTCTGTCTCCTAGAGATGAACGTACTTTGGTGCGAAAAGTGCAAATTATTCCCAGAACAACAGCAAAGGACCTTGTGAAGATGCTGGAGGAAACCGGTACAAAAGTATCTATATCCACTGTAAAACGAGTCCTATATCGACATAACCTGAAAGGCGCTCAGCAAGGAAGAAGACACTGCTCCAAAACCGCCATTAAAAAAGCCAGACTACGGTTTGCAACTGCACATGGGGACAAAGATCGTACTTTTGGAGAAATGTCCTCTGGTCTGATGAGACAAAAATAGAACTGTTTGGCCATAATGACCATCGTTATGTTTGGAGGAAAAAGGGGCAGGCTTGCAAGCTGAAGAACACCATCCCAACCGTGAAGCACGGGGGTAGCAGCATCATGTTGTGGGGGTGCTTTGCTGCAGGAGGGACTGGTGCACTTCACAACATAGATGGCATCATGAGGATGGATAATTATGTGGATATAATGAAGCAACATCTCAAGACATCATTCAGGAAGTTTAAGCTTGGTCGCAAATGGGTCTTCCAAATGGACAAGCATACTTCCAAAGTTGTGGCAAAATGGCTTAAGGTTAACAAAGTCAAGGTATTGGAGTGGCCGTCACAAAGCCCTGACCTCAATCCTATGGAACATTTGTGGGCAGAACTGAAAAAGCGTGTGCGAGCAAGAAGGCCTACAAACCTGACTCCGTTACACCAGCTCTGTCAGGAGGAATGGGCCAAAATTCATCCAACTTATTGTGGGAAGCTTGTGGAAGGCTACCCAAAACGTTTGAACCAAGTTAAACAATTTATAGGCAATGCTACCAAATATTAATTGAGTGTATGTAAACCTCTGACCCACTGGGAATATGATGAAAGAAATAACAGCTGAAATAAATCATTCTCTCTGCTATTATTCTGACATTTCACATTCTTAAAATGAAGTGGTGTTCCTAACTGACCTAAGACAGGGAATGTTTACTAGGATTAAATGTCAGGAATTGTGAAAAACTGAGTTTAAATGTATTTGGCTAAGGTGTATGTTAACTTCCGACTTCAACTGTACATGCACACGCACATTCACAGACAGGCAGAGAGACGCACACACACACACACACCAACACACACATTCACCAGAAATGTTAATTCATGAATACACCATTCTCTCTTTCTTTTCCTTTCTACCTCCCACTTCCATCATTCTTCGCCTCGACGTAGGATATGAGGCACCTGCTGACTCTTAGTGAGGGGGATAAGAGCAGAGAGAACAGGGTGAGAGCAGAGAGGAAGAGACAGATCACCGACCTCTGATTCACACTTCAAACAGCTCATTAGCGAGGCGGCAAAGCCTTCAAGGCTTTTGTTTCCTTCCTTTAGTCTTTGTGCTCCTCTGTCTGCTCCTGCCGCCTCTAGTCTTGGTCTCTTATCAACCTCTGATTCTACGGCTTAGCCTTAGCAGGCAAGCAGCCGCCTCCTAATATTTCGTAGCACCTGTTTATCCTGCCTTCATTCTCAGCTGTTATAATGCTGTGTTTTCACTTCAAATTAAATAGAATTAGTCACATGCATCGTAAACAACAGGTATGGACTAACAGTTGATTGCTTACTTACAGGCCCTTCCAAACAACGCAGAGAGAATTTTTTGGGGGGGGAAATAATCGAAAAGTAAAACACATAATAATAAAAGTAATGGGCAACGATAACGTGGCTATATACAAGGGGTGCCAGTACCAAGTCGATGTGCAGGGGTACGAGGTAATTGAGGTAGATGTGTACATATAACTAGGAATAAAGTGACAGACAGTAGCAGCAGCGTATGTGGTGAGTCAGAAAAAGGTATGCAAAAAGGGTCAATGCAGATAGTTAACCAAATAGCTACCTGGACTATTTAGCCGTGTTATGGCTTGGGGGCAGAAGCTGTTCAAGGGCCTGTTGCTTCCAGACTTGGTGCATATGGACCCCTTGCCATGTGGTAGCAGAGAGAACAGTATATGACTTGGGTGGCTGGAGTCTTTGCCAATCTTTAGGGCCTTCCTCTGACACCGCCTGGTATAGAGGTCCTGGATGGCAGGGAGCTTGCCCGTGATATACTGGGCCGTACGCACTACTCTCTGTAGCGCCTTGCGGTCGGATGCCAAGCAGTTGCCATACCAAGTGGTGACGCAGCCAGTCAAGATGCTCTCAGTGGTGAAGCTATATAACTTTTTCAGGATCTGAGGGCCCATGCCAAATCTTTTAAGCCTCCTGAGAGGGAAGAGGTGTTATCGTGCCCTCTTCACGACTGTGTTGGTGTGTTTAGACCGTGATAGATCCTTAGTGATGTGGACACTGAGGAACTTGAAGCTCTTGATCTGCTCTACTACAGCCCTGTCGATGTGAATGGGGGCGTACTCGGTCCTCCATTTCCTGCAGTCCCCGATCAGCTCCTTTGTCTTGCTGATGTTGAGGGAGAGATTGTTGTCCTGACATCACACTGCCAGGTCTCTGACCTCCCCCCATAGGCTGTCTCATCGTCGTTGGTGATGTCATTGGCAAACTTAATGATGTTAGCATTTTGAGCGGCCACACAGTCGTGGGTGAACGGAGTACAGGAGGGGACTAAGCATGCACCCCTGAGGGGCCCCTGTTTTGAGGGTCAGCTGTTGCCTACCCTCACCACCTGGAAGCATCCCATCAGGAAGTCCAGGATCCAGTTGCAGAGGGAGGTGTTTAGTTCCATTGTCCTTAGCGTAGTGATGATAGGTGCCATGTGGCTAAGTTGGTAAAGCATGGCGCTTGCAACACCAGGGTTGTGGGTTTGAATCCCATGGTGAACCAGTACGAAAAATATGAAAACGTATGCACTCACTACTGGTCGCTGTGGATAAGAGCGTCTGCTAAATTACTGAAATGTAAAAAAATGATGAGCTTGGAGGGCACTATGGTGTTGAACACTGAGATGTAGTCAATGAACCGCATTCTCACGTAGGTGTTCCTTTTGTCCTAGTGGGAAAGGGCAGTGTGGAGTGCAATAGAGATTGCAGGGTGTCTGGGATGATGGTGTTGATGTGAGCCATGACCAGCCTTTCAAAGCATTTCTCGGCTGCAGAGTGCTACAAAGCGGTAGTCATTTAGACAGGTTACCTTGGCGTTCTTGGGCACTGGAACTATAGTGGTCTGCTTAAAGCATGTATGTATTACAGACTGGGTCAGGAAGAAGTTTAAAATGTTAGTGAAGACACTTGCCAGCTGGTCAGCGCATGCTGACACTTGCCAGCTGGTCAGCGCAATCTGTCTGGCCCTGTGGCCTTGTGAATGTTAACCTGTTTGGGGCGGCAGGGTAGCCTAGTGGTTAGAGCGTTGGACTAGTAACCGAAAGGTTGCAAGTTCAAATCCCCGAGCTGACAAGGTACAAATCTGTCGTTCTACCCCTGAACAGGCAGTTAACCCAATAGGCCATCATTGAAAATAAGAATTTGTTCTTAACTGACTTGCCTAGTTAAATAAAGGTTTAAAAAATAAGGTCTTACTCACATCAGCTATGGAGAGAGTCGTCAGGAACAGCTGGTGCTCTCACATATGTTTCAGTGTTGCTTCAAGGTGAGCATATAAGGCATTTAGCTTGTCTGGTAGTCTCGCGTCACTGGGCAGCTCGTGGCTGGGTTTCCCTTTCTAATCTGTGATAGTTTGCAAGCACTGCCACATCCGACGAGCGTCAGAGCCGGTGTAATAGGATTCGTCTTAGTCCTGTATTGACACTTTGCCTGTTTGAATGTTCGTTGGAGGCCGTAGCGAGATTTCTTATAACCGTCTGGGTTAGTGTCCCGCTCCTTGAAAGTGTCAGCTCTAGCCTTTGGCTCAGTGCGGATGTTGCCTGTAAACCATGGCTTGTGGTTGGGATATGTACGTACCGTCACTGTGGGGACGACGTCGTCAATGCACTTATTAATGAAGCCGGTGGCTGATGTGATGAACTCTGAAAATGCCATCGGATGAGTCCCAGAACAAATTCCAGTCTGTGCTAGTGAAACAGTTCTGTAGCTTAGCATTTGCTTCATCGGACCACTTCCGTCACTGGTACTTCCTGTTTTGAGTTTTTGCTTGTAAGCAGGAATCAGGAGGATAGAGTTATAGTCAGATTTGCTAAATGGAGGGTGAGGGAGAGCTTTGTATTCGTCTCTGTGTGTGGAGTAAAGATGATCTAGTTTTTTTTCTCCTCTAGTTGCACAGTTGACATGCTTGTAGAAATGGATTTTGGTTTTCCTGCGTTAAGATCACCAGCCACTAGGAGCGCCGCCTCTGGAGGAGCGTTTACTTGTTGACTTATGGATCTATACAGCTCATTGAGTGCGGTTTTAGTGCCAGCTTTGGTTTGTGGTGGTAAATAGACATCGACGAAAAATACAGGTGGAAACTCTTTTGGTAAATAGTATGGTCTACAGATTATCACGAGGTATTCTAATTCAGATGAGCAGAACCTCGAGACCTCCTTTAATATTAGATGTTGTTAACAAAGAGACACACGTCACCTCACTTGCGCTTACCCGATGTTGCCATTCTGTCCTGCTGATGCATAGAAAAGGCACATGGATTGAATCACTTTATCAAAGGGAAAACATTGGAACCGTTTCAAGTTTTTATCACAGTATAAACATGCACATATTAACATGCACATATTATCTTTTAGATCATCTTAGGAACTCATGGCAGGTTGAATTACAGGTGCAGATATCAGAGGAGAGCTGGGGGAACATATGGAGAACACTATATTAAGGCACTGCATGTAACCCGAACAAGGGTTACATGTAGTTCCAATTCAAAGTACTACATCGTTTTTTTAATGAGCCCTGATGAACTTAATAAAATGAAAATAAGGAATAGCAGCCACGTGTTGCAGGCAGTGTGGACAAATAGGTACTTTATGACATATTTTGGCAATGTCTGAAAATCCAGTCTTTTTGGTCTGAAATTCTCCATGTTGTTCAGGACATCACAGGTATTATTATTCAACCAGACCCATGTCATCTCCTTCTAGGTATTGTTCCTGTGGATACACTCTAATCCTCTCCACTTAAATTGATAGATCATCCCTTTTAGCAGCAGCAGAGAAATGTGTAACAAAATGCTGGAAAAATGTACATGCACCTTCAAAAGATATGTGGTTAGTCTATGTGGGGAACTTGCTGACATGGAGAGAATTACATCAGTCTTGCTACATTGACAGCGTAGGTATAAAGGCGTCTGATCAAAGTTCCTGACATATTGTACGGGTCTTATTCTGTCATTTATGGGCTTTTTGTTTGTTTCTGTTGTTTTTGTGTTGCTTAATCCAAATTGTATACTTATTCAGACTCATGAAATATTTGCTCTATACAGCCAAAATGTACCCTTAACATGTGAATGTAACTACGCTCCTTAGTAAAGGCAGCAAAGATACGTTGTGTATGTATGGTACATTTTCTTTATGTGGTCTTGAATAAAAATGAATGTAGAAAAAGAAAAGACACCTAGATTTATGTCATCCTTGTTCAGCCAAGTTTCCGAGAAACATATTACAATTCTTCGCGTCCCGTTGTTCTCCAGCGATTGTACATTCGCCAATAGAATCAAATCAAAGTTTATTTGTCACGTGCGCCGAATACAACAGACCTTACAGTGAAATGCTTACTTACAGGCTCTAACCAATAGTGCAAAAAAGGTATGAGGTGAACAGAGGATAGAGCCGGTTTATCAGGGCGTCGGCACATCGGCCTCTTTATCGCAGTCTCTTTCTCTTCCGAGTGTCGGGGATAAGGGCCTGGTCTGGGGTGAGCAGTATGTCATGAGCCGCCGACTCGTTGAAGTAGGAATCTTCATCCAAATCGAGGTTACTGATCGCTGTTCTGATGTCCGGAATCTCTTTTCGGTCATAGGAAACAATTGCGGAAAACATTTAAGTTCAAAAACAAATAAGATCAGTGTATAAAACGTCCGCTATACGTTCTATCGACATTCCAGTCTTTGTCACTGCAGTTATAGGAAATGAGAACTTCCTGACCCCATGACCTGACCAGGTCCTAGACATAAGTGATATCTCTAGTCTGTTGTGTTACACTGTGGTGTGGTAGGATTTGTACTGTGTGTATGCTAAACTGCTTCTGTGTTCTCCTCTGCAGTAACAACCAAGCCTGCAGCAGCGCAGTGAGGAAACCTGCCATCTCTCTGGCGGACAGCACAGAACTCAGGTGAGCATCCTTCTACCGCACTGATTTTTACAGCAGTCCCCCAATCAGCCAAGCCAAGGTCTTCAACCCCACTACTTCAGCAACCACTTGACACGTCAACCCCCCCCCCCCAGCCCAGTCCCAAGTACCAGTTCAGCCCAGACTCTAAAGTACCAGTGTCAATCCCTCACTGACGTCCATAGACTGATAATTACCCGTTCCTCCCATCCCATCTCTACCACTCTGTCTAGGCAGTTCTATATGTGCCTCCCCCAGGAATGATCTGCTATGACAGCAGATCTGTCCTCATATCAATCAATCAATCAAATGTATTTATAAAGCCTTTTTTACATCAGTAGATGTCACAAAGTGCTATACAGAAACCCAGCCTAAAACCCCAAACAGCAAGCAATGCAGAAGTAGAAGCACGGTGGCTAGGAAACCCCCCTAGAAAGGCAGGAACCTAGGAAGAAACCTAGAGAGGAACCAGGCTCTGAGGGGTGGCCAGTCCTCTTCTGGCTGTGCCTGGTGGAGATTATAAGAGTGCATGGCCATTTTAAGGCCAGATTGCTCTTCAAGATGTTCAAACATTCATAGATTACCAGCAGGGTATAACAATAATCAGTGGTTGTAGAGGATTCAACAGGTCAGTACCTCAAGAGTGTCAGTTAACTTTTCATGGCAGAGCATTCAGAGGTCAAGACAGCAGGTGCGGTAGATAGAAAGAGAGTCAAAAACAGCAGGTCTGGGACAAGGTAGCACATCCGGTGAACAGGTCAGGGTTCCCTAGCCACAGGCAGAACAGTTGAAACTGGAGCAGCAGCACGAGCAGGTGGACTGGGGACAGCCAGGAGTCAAGAAGCCAGGTTGTCCTGAGGCAAGATCCTAGGGCTCAGGTCCTCCGGGAGAGGAGGGAGAGAGAGAATTAGAGGGAGCATACTTAAATACTTAAGGTCTTCGAAAGCCAAGTCAACAAACAGATAACCGACCATCTCGAATCCCACCATACCTTCTCCGCTATGCAATCTGGTTTCAGAGCTGGTCATGGGTGCACCTCAGCCACGCTCAAGGTCATAAACGATATCTTAACCGCTATCGATAGGAAACAGTACTGTGCAGCCATATTCATTGACCTGGCCAAGGCTTTTGACTCTGTCAATCACCACATCCTCATCGGCAGACTCGACAGCCTTGGTTTCTCTAATGATTGCCTCGCCTGGTTCACCAACTACTTCTCTGATCGAGTTCAGTGTGTCAAATCGGAGGGTCTGTTGTCCGGACCTCTGGCAGTCTCTATGGGGGTGCCACAGGGTTCAATTCTTGGACCGACTCTCTTCTCTGTATACATCAATGATGTCGCTCTTGCTGCTGGTGAGTCTCTGATCCACCTCTACGCAGACGACACTATTCTGTATACTTCTGGCCCTTCTTTTGACACTGTGTTAACAACCCTCCAGGCGAGCTTCAATGCCATACAACTCTCCTTCCGTGGCCTCCAATTGCTCTTAAATACAAGTAAAACTAAATGCATGCTCTTCAACCGATCGCTGCCTGCACCTGCCCGCCTGTCCAACATCACTACTCTGGACGGCTCTGACTTAGAATATGTGGACAACTACAAATACCTAGGTGTCTGGTTAGACTGTAAACTCTCCTTCCAGACTCACATCAAGCATCTCCAATCCAAAGTTAAATCTAGAATCGGCTTCCTATTCCGCAACAAAGCATCCTTCACTCATGCTGCCAAACATACCCTTGTAAAACTGACCATCCTACCAATCCTCGACTTCGGTGATGTCATTTACAAAATAGCCTCTAAAACCCTACTCAATAAATTGGATGCAGTCTATCACAGTGCCATCCGTTTTGTCACCAAAGCCCCATATACTACCCACCACTGCGACCTGTACGCTCTCGTTGGCTGGCCCTCGCTTCACACTCGTCGCCAAACCCACTGGCTCCAGGTCATCTACAAGACCCTGCTAGGTAAAGTCCCCCCTTATCTCAGCTCGCTGGTCACCATTGCAACGCCCACCCGTAGCACGCGCTCCAGCAGGTATATCTCTCTGGTCACCCCCAAAACCAATTCTTCCTTTGGCCGCCTCTCCTTCCAGTTCTCTGCTGCCAATGACTGGAACGAACTACAAAAATCTCTGAAACTGGAAACACTTATCTCCCTCACTAGCTTTAAGCACCAGCTGTCAGAGCAGCTCATAGATTACTGCACCTGTACATAGCCCATCTATAATTTAGCCCAAACAACTACCTCTTTACCTACTGTATTTATTTATTTTGCTCCTTTGCACCCCATTATTTCTATCTCTACTTTGCACCTTCTTCCACTGCAAACCAACCATTCCAGTGTTTTTTTTAAACTTGCTATATTGTATTTACTTCGCCACCATGGCCTTTTTATATTTTTATTTATTTATATATATATTTTGTTTGCCTTCACCTCCCTTATCTCACCTCACTTGCTCATATTGTATATAGACTTATTTTTCACTGTATTATTGACTATGTTTGTTTTACTCCATGTGTAACTATGTGTTGTTGTATGTGTCGAACTGCTTTGCTTTATCTTGGCCAGGTCGCAATTGTAAATGAGAACGTGTTCTCAATTTGCCTACCTGGTTAAATAAAGGTGAAATAAAAAATGTATACAGGACATTTAAGTACATTTAAGTTCTCCACAGGAGAATTATACCAGATATAACAGACTGACCCTAGCCCCCCGTACATAGACTATTTCAAGATAGATACTGGAGACTGAGACAGGTGGGTCGGGCGACACTGGCCCCGTCTGACGATACCCCTGGACAGGGCCAACCAGGCAGGATATAACCCCATCCACTTTGACAAAGCGCAGCCCCCACAACACTAGAGGGATATCAACAGACCACCAACTTACTACGCTGAGACAAGGCTGAGTATAGCCCACGAAGATCTCCTCTTGGGTCAGAGGCAGAGAATCCCAGTGGAGAAAGGGGAGTCGGCCAGGCACATGCAGCAAGGGCGGTTCGTCGCTCCAGTACCTTTCTGTTGACCTTCACACCCCTGGACCAGACTACACTCAATCATAGGACCGACTGAAGAGATGATTCTTCAGTAATAACTTAAAGGTTGAGACTGAGTCTGCATCTCTCACATGGATAGGCAGACCATTACATAAAAATTGAGCTATATAGGAGAAAGCTCTGCCTCCAGCTCTTTGCTTAGAAATTCTAGGGACAATGAGGTGGGAAACAAAATAACACGTCCTAATAGCTTGTAGTAAATGGAGGCCATTATGGCTTGTTTTCCATCTAGATCAAGGCGTTAATGCACAGGACACTGCCTCGCTAATGTTGTATAATTACTGTCGTGTGATTTATGCTGATGCATTAGCTAGGCAAGTGCATGTGGAAAGGTGTGCAACAGTATTAAGTATGCACACACACACATTTACAGATTCACGCATACAAACTACACATAGGCAGACATAATGTATGCACAAGCGCACACAGTTATTTTTCTGGAGTGGAGAGCCGTTCTACCTTGGTAGCTTACAGACTATTTGTCTTGATGCATGCATGCATGCACACACCTATTCATTCTGACCTTTGACCTCTTGTGTTCCACTAGGGTCTTGCTAAGCATCATGTACCTGATGGTGGAGACCATCCGTCTGCAGACAGAGGACGACAGGCCAGAGTGGAGAACTGCCAGAGAGGCCTTCAAGACTGAACTGGGTTTGTGTTTGTGCGTGTGTATTTGTGTGTGCAGTGTAAGACTTTTCTTTAATTTCAACAGTAAAACACTGTGAATTACACAGTAAAATACCTTAAATGTGTTTTACAGAATTAATTATGGTGCATTGTGGGTTAATGTTGTAAGCGGGGAAAGAGTCTCTGGCTCATTAACATACTGTATGTTAATGTGTGCCTTCTAAGAGGCTATATTTGTTGCACAGGTGAGTGAGAATGCTGTACCCCCCCAGAATACAGTAATATACTGTATATAATGAATTCTACAACCTTGTCCTGTAAATCTCCAGTAATTTACTGGCCAATTGCTGCCAGTAATTGACGGTAATTCAGAATACAGTACCATACTGTTTTCTTGGAGCGCCAAAAACCTTTTGACCACTAGTGGGTGCATGGTATTGTTGTGTCTTTTAAGAGGCTATATTTGTTGTGCCCTTTAGTGAGAATGGTGTACAAATTTAACTGATATGTGGTAGTGGTTCCTTAACAGTGAAATGTATATAGGGAACAGATCAGAGATAGCCTGGGTGGCGTGACCCACGTGACTACATAGCTCGAGAGCTGGTGTCTGCCAGACTAGATCAGAGTGGCAGCGGGTCTTAAACCTTTAATGGTTGAATATTTAACCATGTCCATTTGATTTGTTTTGCCCTATAATCCCGGACAGTTTGGAAGCCTTTGATTAGGCCTGTAGAAGTGCAAGTGATATAAAGCACCTAGTATTCATTATTATGCTGTAATATACAAATGCCTAGCAGCCAACCTTCTTGCTCCAATCCCTTGTAATTACAGTAAAATACTGCAATAATTACTTTGTTACAGTTTATTAGTCACCTTTACAGTATTGTACTGTGTTTAATTTCTTTGACATTATAGTCATTTACAGGAAGCTGGCATCAAGTTGCCCTGAATATCTCAGTAATTTATTGACAATATCCAGTAATAGTCAAATATATATCATAAGATATCTTGTTTTAATTACAATTATTTTGAAGACCAGTACCCTTTAACTACAACAATATTTTCAGTAAAGGTTACAGATACTTTTTACATGCTATGACTTTGAGTTTATTGCATCGACAATAAGTTTTTATTGTCAAGAGTGCCTGCTAAATGACCAAAATGAAAACTTGCAAAGACCACTGGGTAATTACAGAAATATACTGTAATTGTAATTGGTACTGTAATTTAGATTACAGTAACTGACTTGGTACTGTAAATTAGATTACAGTAACATTTTTGGTACCATAAAATGGATTACAGTAGCTGTACTGTAAAATAAAGTACAGTAACTTACTGGCCAATTGCTGCCTGTAAGTTACTGTAAATTATACAGGAAATGTTTTAGTGTGTGCACTGTGTGTGCTTTGTATGTGTGCCATGTGTGTACTCTAGGTGCGTGCTGGCTGTTAACCCTTTCCTTTCCTCTAACCTCAGGAACTCCTCTGTACAACGGAGAGCCATTTTCCCTGCTGCTCTTCACCATGGTGACCAAGTTCTGCAGTATGAACGCTCCACACTTTCCCATGAAGAAGGTCCTGCTGCTGCTCTGGAAGACCATCCTGGTCAGTAAGCCACAGCACAGACACCATCTCCTGTCCCTTTAGTAGGCTAGCCGCTTCGCAGCGGAGATATTTCATCCACCGTTATGTTGTCATCTATTGTACATTCAAAACACTTGTTAGAAGGATGTTAGAATGTTATAGTAGTGTCAGGCTAGACTAGTTCCACAGTGGAATTGACGGGGCTTGGAAAACGAGGCTTGCCAATATCTGCATAGAGCTCTGTGCATGTGTGTGCTCATGTACATCTCTATGGCTTTCTGTGTCCATCTTTCTCTGTGTGTATGTGTCCATATCAAACTGTGTGTGTCTGTGTTACAGTTCACCATGGGGGGCTTCGAGGAGCTCCAGGAGATGAAGGTTCGAGGCAGAGAGAGGCTGAGCCTGCCCCCCCTACCCGAGGACAGCATCCAGGTGGTCCGGAGCATGAGAGCAGCCTCTCCTCCAGCCTCGGCAATGGAGCTCATAGAACAGCAACAGCAGGCCAAGAGAGGACGCCGCAGCCGCAGGGTACGTATTCTACCAAACATTATATTATGGGCATACTGTTCACGCACTGTCCGTGGCGCTTTTCACATACGCACACCTGTGCGTTGGACTCACACTCGACTGAATACACACCTGATGTGCTCTAACAGTGAGCCTAACTGAACCCTGCGGTCACAGAGGGCACGGTGCGTGAGGCTAACAAGCATTGATTGCTCAGCCTGGCTATAGCAGTAGGAAATGTGAATAGGGACCATGTGCACACCATCCGTGTACTGTATTCCCCTGACAGTGGAGGGAATGACACGTTTGTTCTTAACTTTTTCCTCTAATCCCAACTGTGCTGTTTTTAGACTAGAGCTCTGACTTCACCAGGCTCTCAACCCCCCCCCTCCTCTTCCGTGTGTCCCTGCAGAGTGCCTTTGTTGATAGCTTGGAAGGAGACAGTCCCTTTCCCAAGAAGCAGGTCTTTACCCACTTTCCCTCTGCATTTTCCCTGCCTTGGGCTGGTTCTTGCACCTTCTATGCCTCCACCTCTTTCGTCTCCTCTTCTTTCTCCTCTTCCTCTTATTCTTTCTCCTCTTCTTCCTCCATCTCCTCCTTGTTCTCCTCCTCTTCCCCCTTCTTTTTCTCCTCCTTCACTGCGTTCTGCACTGTATGGGTGGGTACAGAGGCAGGGCTGGCTGTGGTCATTGAGGTCGCATGACGGGAGCTTTCCTCTAGTCTCTACCTCCACTGAGTTGTTTAGCCGCCACAGTATCACTGTGGACAACAGTTCACTGCAGCTTCTTTCCCACCACAGAGCCAAATGGCTTGTTCTCCATGGGATACGAGTCATATCCTATGCTGGTCACACTGCTTCCGTCCCCTCTGTTGCTCTCCTCACCACCACACACCTAACGACTAGTTACTACCAGCACACCACCGTACGTTACATTGCACTGGCGTTTCGCTGCTATTGAATGCCACCCCCTCTGCTTGATGCTTGTTGCATTGATGATGCCTCAGTCATTCATTAAAACTATAGAAGTGGCATGAGATTACTGGGTTTGTGTTGTATGACTGATATGGTTGTAGGTGGAATGTTTAACACTTGAATATGGAGTCGGGCCCAAACGTTCCTCAGTTTTTTTTTTTGCTGGGAGTTTCTGTAACCTTTTGTCTTGGAGTGCAGCCTTACGGTTAGTAAATCTGAGTATTGCTTGTGGTTGAAGTGGGAAGCCAGGGCCTAACCCTGTGTGTGTGTGAGGGGACGGCCTCTTTTATGCCCCCTGCTGGTTGTTCTGGGTTCCAGCCGCTGGTAAAGCAGGACAGCCTAGACACATACAACGAGCGAGACCCCTTTAAGAACGACGACGCACGAGACGAGGAGGAGGACGGCGAGGAAGCCGACAGTGGCATCGAGGGCGAGGTGGACCCCCTGGACCGTGATGTCATCATCCAGCCACCACCCCCACCGCCCCCGCTCAGACCCCCCACTGAGAGAGCGTCCCTCCCCAAGGGTCTGCCTTGGGCCCCCAAAGTCAGGTAAGACTGGGAGGCCCAGTTCCAAACAAACCTCTAGCCCCTCGGCATAACTCTTAACCCTTCTGTGTTTGCAAATCTGAAAGGATTGGATGGGTGTAATATAGCTGAAGCTCCCCAAACACCGTCAGAAGGCAGGGTGGATCACCTTATTGCTTACCTCAGATCTTCAAACTCAAGGGTTAACATGAAAAATAAAAAGTTTAGACTGGGTTCTAGTTTTGTTATTCTACACACTCATGCTGCTGATAGTGCCCCCTCTGTTCAGGAGGACTCAAAGTAACCCACCTCAGTCACTCATACAGCAACAGCCTGGTACCCTAGCTCCCCCTCGCAAGATGGCATCCGTCTACACAGCTGTGTGGATAAGACCGAGAGGGCAGAGGGAGACAGGGGAGGCAAGGAAAGGACGGCCGCGAGCGACCCAGTCTTAGCTCTTATCATCCTCTACTCATTATCTGTAAACTCATGCATTATTCACCCCAACAGACGTGTGTGTGTGTGTGTGTGTGTGCGACCTTGAACCATAGTGTAGTGCTGGGATAATTTAGCACGAGGCGGAATTCCAGATCCCAATATCGAACAGAGTACAGCGTGACTGATAAGCGTGACTGATAAGGCTTTAAGCATGAGATGCATCATCTGGTTAGCAACCGCATGTCTTTGATCAGTCTGTTTGGATAGTATCACTACAAGACCGGGAAGCCAGGTTAGGAAACACAGTAGGTCTAGTAGTGTGATCAGTGAGAAGGTGGACCTCAGACTGGGGGTTAGTGAGGGGCAGCAGGCTTCAGGTGATTTGAGATGCCTGACCAGCTTGTCTGTCTGTCTGTCTCGACAGAGAGAAAGACATCGAATACTTCTTGGAGACCAGCAGGAACAAGTTCATCGGCTTCACTCTGGGAAAGTGAGTGTCAATATCACCGTGTTCTATCTGAAAGGCTCGCTCCGTGTAGCACACTGCCACGTGTGGTCATAGTTAGTGCAGTGCCAGGGAATGTTCTCTCTCTGTTGCTGCGCTGAGTGGTGCTATGTTTGTTTTCTAGTGACACAGAGACACTAGTCGGTCTCCCTAGACCCATACACGAGAGTGTGAAGACTCTTAAACAGGTAAGAAGGAGAGAAATCAGTCTTATCATTTCTCCTCTATCCTCTCCACCTCTCCTCTCAATCCCTCCATCCCTCTCTCTCCACCAGGTTCGAGTGTTAGAATTCAACACTTCATCGCCAGCGTATTTGACCAGCTAGTCAATATCCCTGGACATTGACGTCCCACTTAGAAATCAATTGTGCGTTTGAACTGACTGTGAAACACCTTTACACCGAGGAATGCCCTTCTTGTGTGTCAATCTGTGAAGTCTAATTAACGTCTGTTAAAAGCCTCTTCTGTTTACACATCGTGCGCTGCCTGACAAGTGATAGTCAGAAATACTATAGTATATCGCCATGGTGATGTCTCATTGAAAAAGTGTGAAGTGGAATAGAATGGATTGTGGTAATGAAGTGCTTTGCACTGATTCTCATAGTGCTTTATATCGTGTTGTGGTGGCGTATAGGCTAACTCATCATTTCCCTCCAGCACAAATATGTCTCTATTGCTGAGATGCAGATCAAGAGGGAAGAGGAGCTTCAACAGTGCCCCATGACCCTGGTCAGTGATGCCTCTTACTGTTTACTTTGAAATTACAGGAACTCCTCTCTTTGAATGAGTTTAACGCTAGGCTAAAACAAAACTGGACAATGAAGTTGGGGGGCTGTCAATGTTTTGACTCCTAGTTGCACCACACCTCCCCAAAGCATCATGTCTGCTCAATGTCTACATTTATATTTTTAAACTGTAGTGCTTTGTTGTTTTTTTTATGCTGTAAATGTGTCTTTGCAACGAAACGTTTTGTTTCTATTTTGGCCAGGTCTCTCTTGAAAAATAGATTTTTTTAATCCCAATGAGACTAACCTGGTCAAATAAAAATATGATCCTTCATTTTCTAAGTGTTGGAACAGGGCTTTGTGAGTGGAAACAAGATGACTATATGTGTAACTCATATTGTGTGGTGTTGTGTTGGTCAGGGGGAAGAGGATGTGGATGAGACGCCCACAGAGATCCTGTATCTGGGAATGCTTCCTAACCTGTCTCAGTATGTGGTGAGGACATCTGCCATTATATTCTGCTCCAACAAGACACTTCACATGGCATCATCTTCCTTTGCATCTTGAAAATCATGCCTGCACTGTAGATTTCTACTCAGTATTTGCTGTCTAGACCTGTCATGTTTCAGAGCTGAGAGGTTGAAAGCTAAAACCCACATTGTATTTATCAGATTGCCCTTCTGAAGCTGCTGCTGGCTGCAGCACCTACCTCCAAAACCAAGACGGACTCCATCAATATACTGGCTGATGTGCTGCCAGAGGAGATGCCGTGAGTGTAATAACCTTGTGCCTCTCCTTGTTCCCTCATAGTCATCTTTTCTGTTCAGGCTTAAGTTGGAAATTAATTTAGTTTGTTCAGAAATGAAGTCAATGAAAAAAGATTTATCATGTCAAGGGAAGTTGTTGCTATGAATCACATAAAAGGTGTGTGTGTGTGTGGTGTGTGTGTGTTGTGTTTTGTTTTGTTTCTTTGTTGGCAGGATCACGGTCCTCCAGAGCATGAAGCTGGGTATTGACGTGAACAGACACAAGGAGATCATTGTCAAGGCCATCTCTGCACTTCTGCTCCTGCTGCTCAAGCACCTGAAACTCAATCACATTTACCAAGTAAGCTACCTATGACCACTATCTGCCTTTCTTTCTCTCTACCTCTGTCTTTCTTTATCTGCTTCCCACCTTTCCACCCTCACACACCAGGTCAGCCTCCACTCTCTCTCTTCTCCCAGCCCTCCACATTCACCACCACATTTCTCTCTCTTTCTCTCTATCTCCTCTCCCTGCCCCCACCCCTTTGGCTCCTGGCAGCCTGTAGACAGATCCTGCACTGGAATGATAGGCACACAGTCAAAGGTTCATACGTCTCCCCGCACAAAGAGAAGGCGATGGATAGAGGGAGGCAGAATAGAGAGAGGAGAAATACCATCAGACAAGAAATGGGCACATAGCAGCACCATCCATCTTCCAAAATGCAAAGCTGAGCTCCCTCCAAAATCTGCTCTTGTAAAGGATTATAATTCCGATTTCTGGGGGGATTAGCTTCATTTATCGTCCTCCTGCTACTGCTTCTCCCTGGGATGAGCGAGTGTGTCTCTCTTCAGCACACAAAATCATGCTCCTTAAAAAAGGGATTGGTTCAATTTTTACTGTTTGGCACGCCACCACTAGTGATAGGTAGTGAATCCTCTTCACAGAGAAATGGAGCATCTGCTCTTTTGAGAATAGTGTGCTTATACCTGGCTGCATCCCATACCTTGCAGCAGGTCAGGACTATTCTGTCAAATCCTAAATGAAAAAGGAGCTAGTTCCCCATTTTTAAAAGGATGATAGATGAAACATAGCTGGATGTAAAATTATAGTAGTGCCATCTACTGCCCAAAGATGATTACTTTCACTCTTATTTCCCACTACCAACTGTCAAAATGAAGCTTGTTACAAAGACGTATTAATGCAACTGCAGAACGCAGCTGAGTGAAAGGGTTTGAGTCTGCCTATGGCTCCTTTTCTGCTGGCTCTTAGACAGCCATGGCACAGAGCTGAGTAACTCTAAGGAAAGCAGATTGGCTAAATCCTCTTATTGGAACCGCCGTCGTGAGAATGTAGAGGGGTTGTCATTTCAGAGTGTCTTTTACACCCCAGAAATCGGGCGATAGAATGCTTTTAATTCATATGCATACAGCAATAATAGTAGCTGTGCTAATAAAATGTGGTCTTGAACATTCTTTTGATGATGGTAAACGAGTCCATAGAATGTATAAAAGAGGAGAAATCGGTCTATTCCTGAACTCCGCAGGCTGCTCATAAAAGATAGAAAGACTGGGGGGGTTGGAGGATTTATCTTTTATTATTTAATAGCTATGCATTTTTCCTTATTAGGAATTAAAGGGCTATCATGACATAGTGCTTTATCTGGTCCTCTATGGTGACTTTGCAGTGACCTTGTTTTCTCTCTCTCTCTCTCTCTCTCCTCAGTTTGAGATTGTCTCTCAACACCTGGTGTTCGCTAACTGCATCCCCCTCATCCTCAAGTTCTTCAACCAGAACATCCTGTCTTACATCAGTGCCAAAAACAGGTAGGACTCGCTGACTACATCTGACAACCACTTAGTTTCTGCCACAGTGCCAGAGGTACATCTGCACCCACATAAAGGCATGGCTTCCGTCTGCCAGGTATTTGTTTCCTGCTCATAGAAGACACAGGGTTGGAGGTGCCAAAACACAGGGGGTTCAGGTGTGGATGGTAAATGTGTCTCTCACCTCAGTGACAGGTGTAACACCACTGTTGACAGAAAGATGGGCTGTAATAATCTCGTGTGTGATTCTTTGTTGGCTCTCATTGTAGTATATGTGTGCTGGACTTCCCTCACTGTGTGGTCCACGAGATGCCTGAGCTCACGGCTGAGAGCTTGGTGAGTCCAGATCACAAACCCATGTGTTTACATCAGACTGTTCAAATGTTAAAGACCTGGCTATGGGTTTATCTGTTGGCTGCGATTAGACATTGGCCGTGTCCGGCTACCCGTCCTAAATAGTAGGCCGTTATAAATGTGTTCTTTGTGTGCATTTCAATTCTCCTAACCCTTTCTTTTCCTGTGATTTGTAGGAAGCTGGAGACCGTAATCAGTTCTGCTGGCGTAATCTCTTCTCCTGCATCAACCTGCTGAGGATCCTCAACAAGCTGACTAAGTGGAAACACTCCAGGACCATGGTGAGAGAGACGAGGTGTTGCCTCTCTCTATGATCATATGTCCCTTATTCAGTGCCCACTTGTAGAACCTATCAGATCCTTTCAGATCTACAAGAGTGCCTAGGTGGTACAGGCTAGCGGACAGTTTGGAATTCAAAGACTTGTGTCGGGACACTTTTGAGATCCACTGTGTCCTCTTCCACCTCCTCTCTCAGATGCTGGTGGTTTTCAAGTCTGCTCCCATCCTGAAGAGGGCGCTGAAGGTCAAACAGGCCATGATGCAGCTGTATGTCCTCAAGCTGCTCAAGATCCAGACCAAGTACCTGGGCCGCCAGTGGAGGAAGAGCAACATGAAGACCATGTCAGCCATCTACCAGAAAGTACGACACAGGCTCAATGACGACTGGGCCTATGGCAACGGTAAGACGCAATTAAACTTTTGAACGCATACCTGAAGTCAACTCTTAATTCACTGGTGTGTAGGAGATGTGAAAGCTATGCAACGAATCAGAATGTGATGATGAATGTGAATGTAATGATGTAGGTACATACAATATGCCTTTGATTAGGATCTCCGTAACTGAAGTCCAATCACCCAACTACTGTAAGATAGCCGGTATCTAGGCCGGTATCTGCTGCCATAGTAACCAAACCAGGAGCCAGTTAGGGGTGAGAGGCCCTCAGAGAAAAAGAGACGACTGTCTGTCATCACATGTCTCAGGTTCTATTCTCAATGGACCAGATAGACTGAGAGAGATCCCTTGGTCCCTCAAGTCCCTCTGCTGTGAATTGCAATCTCAGACTTGACTCTTTTCTCTGTATTGATTGATTGGTGCTGTTCATCAAGTTAATAGACCTGCGAATAAAACTCTGCTGTTAATTGTTCTTTTGTCCTCCAGATATCGATGCGCGGCCGTGGGACTTCCAGGCGGAGGAGTGCGCCCTGAGGGAGAGCATTGAGAAGTTCAACAGCCGTCGCTACGACAAGAACCAGAACGGCGAGTTCGCCCCGGTGGACAACTGCCTGCAAAGTGTTCTGGGCCAGCGTGTTGAGCTGCCGGAGGACTTCCACTACAGCTATGAAATGTGGCTGGAGAGAGAGGTGTTTTCACAGCCTATCCAATGGGAAGGCCTACTACAACAGGCCCGGTGAGGGGGGAGGACACGCATACCAGGGACACAAGCCTACGACTACTGTGATCTTCATGTAAATATGTGGCAGAAATAGAACATCTCTTTGTAATCGCCTGTATCCGTGCAGAAATTGTACAGTAACGATATAGACAGTAATAATGATGTCATGGCAACTTGGCAGGAGCAGGCTCTTACAGTACAACTATGTGGAATACTGTCACTATTCTGTCAGTCACGACAACCAATCCAACCACTATGTCCAAACCACCAGTACATTTTTTTCTCACTCAATTTGGTTCGCTTCTGTGCTTTGTGGAATAATTAATTTTATATCCATGGCATGTCCTCTTGTTTAATGAAGATGTACATTTGAAGTACTGGCACTATGTTTAGTTTATGTTGTAATGTTTTACATGTGTATTTATTTATGATCACAGACATTATGTTTCAGTATGTAAATCTCATAGCTGCAGATGATATTGTGGTTGATATTTCTAGACAAAAATGCCTATTTGTAAAGAAAGTACTGTGTATTAACAGGCTAACGATTAAGTACCTTACCGTGATTGTTTTCAATTAAAATAGCAAATAGCAATTTCTCAAGCAAGAATTTTGCCAGGACTGTCTGGAGTTGGTCTGAGTAGGGAGGGGGAGATTAGTGTGATTGGTAGACAGGTTTTGAACTAATTTACCCCACCTGTGGATGTCACCAGGCAGACAAACTCCATCCTACCAAAACAGGAAGAAACAGCTGTTACATTTAAAGGGCATTATCATAATTTTCACAATTTCACAGTATTATTCCAACCTCGGTGTGGAAATATATATAAAGCACAGGGAAATCACGTTTTTGGGAGAATTTAACAACATTTCCCCTTTTCTAGATAAATAGTATTTTAATTTGTGTAATCACAAACAGATATTTCTGTAAATCATTGATCATCAACCAGATTCAGCTGCGGGATGATTTTCTTTCTTCTTCAGCGGATGGTCAGGGTGCCAAAACATAATTACAAATAATTTGTTGACATAAAAAAAAACTGATTTAGTATTTTACAAAGATGATAAACTTGCTGACATTTGTATACGATCACATCTCTCTATTATGTGTGGGAATACTTGGCAAACAGATTTCCAAAATTAAAATCACTTGGAGCTGATTTCCTGGTGTTTTTAGAGTTTTTCATGTCTAACAATGAGAAGAAAAAAAAGAACTTGGGGGTTGTCCAAATTCGGCCCACGGCCAGCAAGTGGGGGAACCCTGCTGTTAGTAGTATGTGGTAGTTCATTTCTGTTTATAAAGGTCTGTGACGCCTTAGGCCAGATAGAGAGAAAACAAAGGATAAGGACACAGGCACACTTTTTGAGGCTAAACTGAAGGGTTTGACCAGGGATTTGGGAGGCTTGAGGGGGTTCATCGGCCCAACGTGGGGAGGCTGTCTCTGGGTAAATCGATGGCAGTGTCCCTGACTCCCTCTGGAACTCTGAGGAGTCCTGTGTGCTTCACTCTCTGTCCTCCCAAATGTGTCATGGCTGTCTTGGTTTAGCCCTCAGTCCACCTCCCAACTTCAACAGAGCAGCCCATCTTGAATAACAGCACAACGACTGAAGGGCTACAAGTGTCCTTGTGAGGCTATGATCTCCCTCGCTGAATACAGTCGTTGTCACACAATGGGGTTGATTTTTATGAGATCTGTTGTCTAGTCAATTTCTTTCACTGTAAAGTAGAACTACCTTGGGCTGTCAAGACCAGTACGTATTCTCCGGTGAGTGTTCTGTAACTTTCTCTCAAGGTTACGGGAACATTCTCTGATGACACAAGCACATAAGACATGATCACGGTCACTTTTTAATACTATCTAGTGTAGTCTTTAGTGTCTCTCTCTGGAGAATTTGTGTAGTCGGTTGAGATGTCCTTGGTTGTATTATCTTTGTATTGAACAATGATTGTGTAACTGAATTGTGCTTCTTTGTGGAAACTAAGTCTGCAGGGCTGCAGTTTCAGCTTTCATATTTAAAAGTGTATTCTGAAATTTGATACAATATTTCAAAATGTGACTTGTTCAAATTCTGTTTTTAGAACACAAATTCAAAATGTACTCTCACTCACCATTTGGTATATGTAGGGTGTTTCGGTAAATGCACCTACATTATTGTCTATTGAGTCAGCACAGTCTGGAGTATGTCTCAAAAGACATGTCAAGTTTGTCCCACACAGGCGAAGAGAAAGTCATTTGACCTTTACTTCTGGGTTTTCTTGAATGCAAAAGATTTAAAAAACAACTGCTTATCTTGAGGTTCTCAGGTTTTCAGTATGTCAATAATTCTAAAGTTCAGGTTGTACAACTATGGCTTCCTCCTCACTACCTATACAGTATGAATGCAACTGTTGGACTTGCAATAACATGGTAATAACAACCGAAGCATTGAAAAGTAGTCTACACTTGAATTGGCACAAACAGTAACCTAGCACAATGTTGATAATCTCTTTACACTTTTTTCCAGAAACCTTAACCTCATGTGACAAAGTAATGAGTGCCAGTTTTGATTATGAATGAATGCCTTACTCAGAGCACCTCATTCAAAACAACGCAATCTCCTTTTCTACCTGAAATTGTACAATCACTGGAAATACTCTACAGTACATGTATGTTTGAGTTCTGGCACAGTTGGAGGAAGTGTTCCTAGATGTGTTTTGCAGTGTTTGGATATTTCTATTTGTGTTTTTGTCAAAATTATAGGAGAGTGCAATAATAATTGATTTTGTTCAGGGGTATCACTGTCCTGTACAGAGGCATTATTCTGTTGAAAGACATATCGGAAGTTGAAACTTGTAAGATAATTCTGTCCCAATATATTCTGTATTTTCTAAATAAAGAGATCACTGGTTTGAATATGTATACATTTATTATGGATAATGTTTATGAAGTTTACACTCTAGACTCCAGCCCTTTTTACAACCTGTTCAGGATAGTGTTGTCCGTGGAGATCAGGTAGTGCGAGAATACGTGATGTTTTCTTGTCTGAAAGTGTTTTTTTAACCCCAAAGTTAAAAAGGTAAGCAAAATAGTTCCCCCCTTTGGTATAGGTCTATTTATTGATTGTGAATAAGGAATGGTGTTTTTTTTTTCAAAAGACATGTGATACAACTAACGTCATGCCCAGCAGCACAGAGGTCAGACAACCTTGTAAAAGTGGCTGCCTATTCAAACACCAAGAACAACCCTAGTGTCTAGAACAGGATACAAACACATGGGATGTCATCTCTGCCAGACTTTTACACCAAAAGGTTGCTAAGCGTAATTATTTCTATTTGACATAAAAATAGCTTTCACTTGTTCACAAAAATGCAACTTGGTAGGGTTTGGGATGTGGGCATGCATCCTTTACTTGAAAAGTAAAAGTAACCTATTTGTGTGATGTCCCTGATGTTTCCAGGTTTCTTTGACACATTTTCAGAGAATGAACAATCTCACAAATCATATAGGAGAGGAATGTCCACACAATGGTGCAGTAACTTTGATGCAGTTGTTGCATACATTGATCACTGGTCAAGGGTACAGTGTAAAGCAAGTAGCCTACATTACTAAAACATACTGCTTCACATGAACTTCCCATGTTATCTATAGTGATTATCAAATGGTTTGTCCACAGCCTACACAAGCAAGAAAAATCAACAGAATCCAGAAAGTCAAGGTCACATAGTGGCAGGCCTGCCAAAAAGGATAGTAGAAGGTCATCCAAGAAGAGATCAGTCAGTGCCAAAGACACCAAGTCAGAAGTGGACATTCTCAGTCCAGCAGCCATGCAGAATGTTTACTACATTTCACACAATGCAGTTGGCTGTCTGGAGATCCGAGGCTTTGGATGGCCTGAGTCAACAAAAAAGAAAATAGGAGGAATGAAGAGCAAGAAAACAAAAAGTGATTGTACCATAAACTTTGCAAAGACCAAAACAAACATTATAGTTTAGTACGGGGTCTATTGAATCTGCATGGCGAAAATCCAACTTTACAGCGTGATATAAATGTAAAGGCAATGTGCCCGATCAGTGGAGGCAATGGCCCGAAATGGAATGGATTAACACCATTCCAGCCAGTATGAGCCCAAAGCAAGTCTCCACTGTTCCCGATTTAGCAGACTGCATTCATGCTAAACACTGCTTATTTTGGCTAAATAGAAAAGTACCTTTACATTGCAGAATCTGTAACACTTCAGCTTAACAGATTGAATAGAGTCCCAATTATAATGTAGATTTTAGTTGATCTTTTCAATTCAAATTCAAAATATCACTTTGGTGACCTCTGGTGGATTGGTTGTTATTTACAGAGAAGAGGGGAACGAAAACATGGAATTATGTTGACCTCTGCTGGCATACCATACCTAGATGCTCTCAAGAAAAACATAGCTGTGACGCGGATGAAGAATGCTTCTCTGGATAATGGAGGTCAAGCATAAACATGGCAAGTTAGAATAACTGCCCTACAAAATAGGGCCTCGCGTGTGGCGCAGAGATCTAAGGCCCTGCTAGCTGTGCCACTAGAGAGCCTAGTTTGTGACCGGGAGACCCATTGGTCGGCGCATAATTGGCCCAGCGTCGTCCGGGTTTGGCCGGCAGGGATGTTACTGTCCTATCGCGTACTAGCGACTCCTGTAGCAGGCCGCTAAGCACGCTGACACGGACACTGAGTGTACGGTGCTTCCTACAACACATTGATGCTTCTGGGTTAAGCGGGCGTTGTGTCAAGAAGCAGTGCGGCTTGTTTGGGTTGTGTTTCAGAGGACGCACGGCTCTCGACCTTCGCCTCTCCTGAGTCCGTACGGGAGTTGCATCGATGGGACAAGACGGTAACTACCAAATTTGGGAGAAAAAAGGGATGAAAAAGAAAAGGCCCTACAAAATAAATCAATTTTACTGGATGGTGATGAAGTATTGAGTTAGTGTTGTCAAGCAAGGGACCTATCTTATATGATGCAACACCTTTCAATTTGACACAGAACCAACATCAGCAAATGTATTAATGCAGGCTGAACAGATTTAGGCACATCTGAATAAGGCCTACACTGTTAGAGAACAGCATTTAGCTTAGAATAGACACCAAACAATGCAATTTACATGAGTGACTCATTCTCAATACCACAACACCCACAGAAATAGAATCCATAGAATAGGTCTCCCACTTTAATTCTAGATAACATCACTCAAAAGCAGTAACTGCATAGTTTAGTTGGCAAAAAGGACAAGCGTATATTGTAAAAATGCCATGTTTAGACTTGATATAAATGCAATTGCCAGTGCCCCACCTAAAGGCCTGCCCTGCCCAGCTGCTTGCAAGAATAAGGCCAGGGTTTCTGAAGTTTATTAGATCCCACAGCAATGAATCATCTTCGCATATCCACTCATAAATAGAACCCTCATAATATTATCTTAAAAATGTAGCTAAGCACTTTAAGAATACAAAAAAAAAATAACACTGTACCAGTCCAGGCACTGTAAAAACCCTGATTAGAGAATCATTTTTACAATTTATTCCTCTGCCCGTGTAACCTTAGATGAAAAAAGATATGTCCTTTGCGGTGTGCATTTTGTTGTTCCAATAGTCCCCATCTCTTCAATCTGCCTCTGATCAACATGGTTCGAAGGAAACCATCTTTAATCTGCTGGAGGTTTCTTCTTTGCCGCCACATCCTTCTTGAAGGCTTCTATCTTTTTTGATATGTTGGGGACCTTAAAAGAGAGGTGGAGTAATCAGAGAAGAGTGCCAAAAATAAAAAGTTCAATAACATAGGCCTATTGTGTTCCCCCCCCCATTTTTTCTCCCCAATTTCGTGGTATCCAATTGTTAGTAGTTACTGTCTTGTCTCATCGCTACAACTCCAAAGACGAAGGTCTACAACTCCAAAGACGAAGGTCGAGAGCCATGCGTCCTCCAAAACACAACCCAACCACACTGCTTCTTAACACAGTGCGCATCCAACCCAGTGCGCATCCAACCCGGAAGCCACCAATGTGTCGGAGGAAACACCTTACACCTAGCGACCTGGTCAGCGAGCACTGAGCCCGGCCCGCCACAGGAGTCGCTAGTGCGCAATGAGACAAGGATATCCCTACCGGACAAACCCTCCCAAACCCGGAAGACGCTAGGCCAATTGTGCGTCGCCCCATGGACCTCCCGGTCGCGGCCGGCTGCGACAGAGCCTGGGCTCGAACCCAGAGTCTCTGAGAGCAAGCACTGCCTTAGACCACTGCGCCACCCGGGAGGCCCCAGGCCTATTGTGTTTTATGCAAATACAGAGAACCATTGACACTGACTGACATCTATAGTGGATTGTTCCCTAGTGGACCAAACTCCACGGTGAAGGAAATTCCTGATGACTCCGCCAATGGAGTGAAGCTGAGACCAGGCTTCGTGGAATCGAGCTCTGACTACTTCGATTTGCCCAAGGTCAATACTTAAAAAATAATTATTAAACACCTACCTTTTACCTGTTTGTCCTCTGTTGTTGCATGCCTTTATTTTGCTGAAATCCATACTTTTTCAATCGAAGTTAAACTACGACTACAGACTTTTTGCTCATTGCTGTTGCTCTAAGATGCCAACACAGTGCAAATGCGCATGTCGACAATTGAACGTCAACAAGGAAACAGTTGGTGATTGTATTTGATTAACGTTTATTGAAAAAAATATGGATTTCAGCAAAAGAAAGGCACGCAACTACATAGGTACAAGATAGGCGTTTCATAATATATATCTATATATTTATTTTTTAAGTATTGACCTTGTCGATGTAGTTAGACTCCACAAAGTCTTGTCTCTGCTTCATTCGGTTGGTAACGTTAGTGGAGTTTAGTCCGCGGCGCTAGTTGCTCCTCTTAGTAGTACCTCGTAGTTTTGAGCGAGGTACATCCCAACAACGTTTCCCAAAGTAAACCCAGCCTGCAAGATTAGAAATACAAATTGTTATTCAAGACGGAATACATGCTGTTGTTTTTACTAGCTAGGTCAGCAGCATTGACAATGCATAGTTATGATAGCTAGCACACAACATAGTTACGAAAGCTAGCTAAGTTGCAAGCTAGCTACAGTAGCCCAGCAATACACACAAAGAGACGCAGAAAGTTAGCAATATATCGTTTTCATTTCGATATCAACTCACCAGGAACTGTAGCATTGTCGTGTCTAACGAAGGTGACAATATTTTAGCAATCCAGTTGGCAGTTTCAAAGTTCGGTCGAACCAGCTAACAATGTCATCAACAGTGTATAATGCGCATGTCATGTCGCCTTCAAAAAGCATTTATTGGCCACGACCCGTCTACAAGGTTTCTGTCATCTACGCGGATGCTGTGTGGTCAAAATAATTCTTATTCGGTGGGGTTTATTGGCGGTTGGCATCCATCGTTATGGTGCATTACCTCCACCTACTGTACTGGAGACCGCACCCGATTAGCCACCGGGAGAAACTAAATCCTACCTGCCAGCTCCGTTGCTCTTAAAAAAAGACTACATCTAATGACGTTCTACTCAATATACTTTTAAAACTAATTTCCTGTATCCCCTTCTCCCTCATACTAGATCTCAGCCTCCCGCTTTCCCTTTGATACTGCCCACACTGTAGCAATACATGCTCCATGGTCTCCGTTTCCTGGCAATAATCACACTTTCCTGTTGGAAGCTTTCAAATCATATCGAATTTTATTGGTCACATAGGCATATTTAGCAGATGTTATCGCGGGTGTACCGAAATGCTTTCCTATCACATTTAAGGTCTTATTCAACCGGCTGTGTCCCAGTAATCTTGTAAAAAAGATTTCTGTCCCTTCCTGCCGTCCTCCCTGACTTTCCACTGTATTTGAAATAAATGCCTGCCCAAGTATCTTTATTCCACTGCTCCTGCCATCTCTGCACCATCACTGTCCGTATCAGGCTTTTTGCCTCTGCCTTGCTCAGTGAAACTACAACATCCCCACTATTAAGTGCTTGTTCAGCCAATACTGTGGTGTCAGGAAAATAATCTTACACTCAACGTCAACAAAACAAAGGAGATGATTGTGGACTTCAGGAAACAGCAGAGGGAGCACCCCCCTGTCCACATCAACAGGACAGTAGTGGAGAAGGTGGAAAGTTAAGTTCCTCGGTGTACACATCACGGAAAAACTGAAATGGTCTACCCACACAGACAGCGTGGTGAAGAAGGCGCAACAGCACCTCTTTAACCTCAGGAGGCTGAAGAAATTTGGCTTGTCACCAGAAACAAACTTTTACAGATGCACAATCGAGAGCATCCAGTCGGGATGTATCACCGCCTGGTACGACAACTGCTCCGCCCACAACTGTAAGGCTCTCCAGAGGGTAATGAGGTCTGCACAACGCATCACCGGGGGCAAACTACCTGCCCTCCAGGACATCTACACCACCCGATGTCACAGGATGGCCAAAAAGATCATCAAGGACAACAACCACCCAAGCCACTGCCTATTCACCCCGCTATCATCCAGAATGCGAGGTCAGTACAGGTGCATCAAAGCTGGGACCGAGAGACTGAAAAACAGCTTCTATCTCAAGGCCATCAGACTGTTAAACAGCCATCACTAACATTGAGTGGCTGCTGCCAATATACTGACTCAAATCTCTAGACACTTTAATAATAAAAAAGTGGATGTAATAAATGTATCACTAGTCACTTTAAACAATGCCACTTTATATAATGTTTACATACCCTACATTACTCATCTCATATGTATATACTGTACTCTATACCATCTTGCCTATGCCGTTCGGCCATCCATATATTTATATGTACATATTCTTATATATTCCTTTACACTTGTGTGTATAAGGTAGTTGTTGTGAAATTGTTAGATTACTTGTTAGATATTACTGCACGGTCAGAACTAGAAGCACAAGCCTTTCACTACACTTGCATTAACATTTGCTAACCATGTGTATGTGACCAATAAAATTTGATTTGAGTACATCAACTGCCTCATTCCCCTCCACGTGTGCTGGGACCCAAGTAAATGTTATCTGTATACCCATTTGTCTAATCCTGCCATGGGTTTGTAGTACCTCATAAAGCAGGTATTGTCTGCTACGTGATCTAAAAGGACCGGAGACTCATCAACACTACACATTAATCAGAGCAAATAAACACGTTTCCTGACTACCACCCCACATTCCTGCACTACAAATGCTGACCCAGGTCCTTGGATCTTTTGAACCATCTCTGTAAATGGCAACAAAATCCTGATACACAGTATCCAGATGTCGCTTAAACAAATCATTCTGTAGTCTCTCCTACTTCTAGATCAACTACTGGAGATGGGAGTAGCCATGGTGGATTTACAGGAATAGCTACCGTTAGACTAAACTCCCTTCCATACAGTCTAATCTACTTCACCTGGGTATTACCGACCCACCCAACGCTCGTGTTCGCTCATGTTCCCAGCATGCCTGTAAAGACACCACATGTCCCTCTAGGTTGACCCAATAATTCATTGCCAGCTGCTGTCTCCTAATCTGCAATGGCATATCCCCCATCTCCACCTGTAGTGCAGCCCTGGGGAGGTCTGAAACGGCCCTCTACATATTCTGAATCCTTGACCTACTATAAAAGCATAGCTACTAGTAATATTTCATCTTCAGAAACATAACATTAAACCGACCGTTGGACGGTGCGAACGTGGCGTGGGAGGCGGTGAAGAAGTTCAGCATTTCCCAACTTTATGTAAATCACCAGCGGTGACCTAATCAGGGTTGGGTAGATTCCTTTCTAAATGTAATCCGTTAGTTACTAATTACCTGTCCCCTTAAGAGGCATCAGAAGACAAATTTATTTTACTAATTGAACCACATCTATTGCAAGATAAATCAATGTTAAATTTGACTTTATGGGTTGCTTATGTAGGCTTAGTTTAACCCATCGCGATTAAATTATATCTTTACATTTAAAAACCAATCTTACAATTCCAGTCAATTCATGAAATGTTATATCCCTTGATCTTCAAGAATAGGACTTGGAAATATGAAAGTATAGATTAACCAAATTGTTTTACCTGAGCATAACCGCTAAACTAAGGATTTATTAGCCAGCCCTACTCTGTTGTTTATGATTTTGTTTTCATGGAGGACTGATTGGGCTCATTGATTCGAGTTGAAAAATAAAATACAGCAGTCATGGAATGGCATGCTTTGAGCACTACTGAAAAGTGCTATTTACATGTGAAAAATGAATGCCATATGCTGCATTTGCTATAGGCCTATTGTTACACTTTTTGTTGGCGACACTTTGAAATCTTGATAATCCACAGATGAAACAATAACAAAACGGACGCCCGACCTCCGTTTTGGTAGAAAGCTGAGGGATGGGCCTGGAGAAATGTAACCACTCTCAGATTAATATACAGAGCTATGGATACAAGGACTGACCATCCATGATATCAAAAATATTTTAACCATGTTAAGAGGCTATACAGTGTTTGTTTACATTTACAATGTTTACAAACACTGGAGAAAAACAAGCTTATATTTTGGGTTCTCATGGAGTGTGACAGTTGAACTAAACTCATGATGCATTTATAAATTATATTTTTCAAGAATCAATGGATATATAAATCCAAAAATGGATGTAGCAACGACAGATTGACCCTTTAAGTCTATCAAACGTGTGAGAGTTTGAACATGTGTCCATTAGGCCCATGGATTAAATTGTTTTATCAGCATGAATTACATTGAGCAATAAAAGCCTCACTTTTATTCCATAGGCTGGGATCGGCACTGCGCAGTTTTTGAAAGAGCACGTTTTTCACTGGCTGTCCACTGGTTTCAAAAACAATGATTAATAGGTACCTTAAAACGTCTTTAATTCAAATCATTATTGGTTTCAAATACACATTTAGATTTGTGAACAGCCATCCACAACAATCGCAATCGGATTGCGGAGTGCCGATCCCAGCCTATGCAACAGTGTGATTCACATCAATGCGCTATGTAGATATCAATAAGTGATATCCGTATCGCCGTAGACTACACCACTGCTGTCATCCTTACCTCCAAGTGTTAATTCAAATTGGATAATCTTTGGATGTCGACAGCATACCATTGGAAGACATAGCTTGGGCTGTAGCCTACAAAAAACCTATTCCCGCGATCCATCAAACCCATTTTGTGTGTCATCATAGTGGTCTCTGACTTGTGGTCAGACTCGCTCAGGAGGAACACATTTAAATGTGCGCCTTTTTTCAATGCTGATTTGAATGTCATTCAGACAAACAGAGAAGTGTCAAAATATTTTTTGTAAAAAGTATATAATCTGATTACAATATTTTTGCTGTTAAACTGTTTATATGTAATCCGTTACTCCCCAATCCCGGTCATAATGCAACATATGGAATGCCATGGCATTTTAATATGGGAGTGGTGAGACAGTAACAAGCCTTTGTCTTTGTGTTGCAAACAAGAATATAAAACTCAACATGGAAAGTGTTGGTCTTATGTTTCATGAGCTAAAATAAAAGATCCCCAAAATGTTCCATACGCACAAAAAGCTTATTTCTCTCAAATTGTGGACAAATTTGTTTTTATCCATGTTAGCTAGCATTTCTCCTTTCCCAAGATAATTCATCCACTTGACAGGTGTGGCATATCAAGAAGCTGATTAAACAGCATGACGCAGACCATGTGTATGGGATCGTGCGGGCGAGCGGTTTGCCGATGTTAACGTTGTAAACAGAGTGCCCTATGGTGGCAGTGGCGTTATGGTATAAGCTACGGACAACAAACAATTGCATTCAAATTGCCATCGATAAAATGCACAGAGATACCGTAACAAGATCCTGAGGCCCATTGTCATGTCATTCATCCGCTGCCATCACCTCATGTTTCAGCATGATAATGCAAGGCCCCATGTTGCAAGGATCTGTACACATTTTCTGGAAGCTGAAAATGTCCCAGTTCTTGGCCTGCACTCACCAGACATGTCACCCATTGAGCATGTTTGGAATGCGCTGGATCAACATGTACTTCAGCGTGTTCCAGTTTCCGCCAATGGTCCAGCAACTTTGCACAGCCATTGAAGAGAAGTGGCACAACATTCCGCAATCAACAGCCTGATCAACTCTACGTGAAGATGTGTTGCGCTGCATGAGTAAAATGGTGGTCACACCAGATACTGACTGGTTTTCTGATCCACACCCCTACCGTTTCTTGAAGGCACCTGTGACCAACAGATGCAAGTCTGTATTCCTAGTGAAATCCATAGGTTAGAGCCTAATTAATTTTCCCCAATATGAACTGTAGCTCAGTCAAATATTTGAAATTGTTGCATGTTGCGTTTGTTTTTAATTCAGTAAACTTATTGAAAATCTTTCTGGTTGATATCTTTAAAAGTATAACAATTACACCACTTTGCACACACATTTGAAGACATTTTTAAATCAAAATGTTTTTTCATGTTTTATTTTAGTATCTGAGTCAGTAGATTACCTTGGTTAAGTATTTTCTATACACTATGCTTTTACAGAATCACCAATAACTACTGCAATACTTTGGGTATGTGTGTTTGAAAATGTATTTGTGTTAAAGCTATTAAAAATGGCAGTTATGATGAGAATTATGCTAGGATAATGTTATGGTTTGCTCAACATACTGTATTTAAAGTAAGAAAATTAGAACACCTCATCATTAGTAGCGAGTCATAATCAGGGAAAAAGCTGGTTCTGGCCAAACTCCGTTTTAGATCTGGCATCCAGATCCACGCCGGTATTGGCCCGCTTCACGGATCCGGACCAGATGTTGCAATAGGTCCAGGCGTGGATCTGGCGTGCATCCTTCTTGCTGTCTGGGTAGCTAAAGTCTATATGCCTGTGTGCTGCAAACCTGTTAGAAGGTAACAGATTATTTTATTACAATGGTTAAAATGGATCCATGGTGTTATTCGCCCCCTAGTGGAGCTTTCTGGTACTTAAGATTGTACGCAAACAGGAAGTAGAGAATTCGTTCTACAAGCGTAGAAGCAGCTAAAAAGTGTTGTTATTTCTTGTCACGCTTCAGCTTCGGAAAATATTTGTTTGTAAGTTTGAGTCAAGCATTTAGCTAGTGATGATAATCTTGTTATTGATAGAGTTGCTTACATAATGTTGGTTGGTTGCATCTACTCACACAAATTGCAATGCCTTTCATGTATGCCGTCAGCTGTATTACATTGCTCGTGCTTCATGCAAACGAATTGTAAAATATACAATACTGTAGTTTTGTTACTGTTTCTAGTGTAATATGCTTTGTTATTCTACAGAGATAGTTGTACATGATTAGAGTCATTAAAGGAGTTGCCAATAACCAAATGAGTAACAATTAGCTATATGGTTTGGCATCATGCCAGATGCATGGTACTTTAGCACTTGCTTTGTATTCATGCAACTTCAAATGCATAATGTACAGCTACAGTATGTCGGTGTGAATTGAATACTAAAGTATATTATTTTCTGTATTTTGCAGTTTCACAACATAAACGTTTTCAATATATTCATTCAAGAAAAGTCAGCATTGGGAGTTTTATTGAAGACTTCGTTGTTAGCTATCGGTCTAGTTTCGCATGGGAACGCAACTCAAGGGCAGAATAGCCTGGCTTGAACCCATATCACAAGATTAGTCCATATAATTATTTACTGTTCAATCTCAGCTTTTCATCCTTTGTTTGTAGATTTCCACTTTTCTCAAGTTCGGATAAACGTGCATAAAACAACGTGGGCACTGCAGATACTAGCTCGCTAGCTAGTTTGTGGCTCCAGAGACTTCTAGACAGGCTCTTCATAGCCATCACTAGTTACCACAGTCAGTCATAAAGCCTGCCCATTTCTACAATTTATCTTCTTAAAATGTGATTTTAAACCTAACCTTAACCACACTGCTAACATTTTATGCCTAACCTAGATAGCGTGTGGTTTCAAATCTAGTAAACTAGCTATGCTTTTGAGGCTTGTGTTGCAGATCTGCGTAAAATATGAGGTCTGTGGGTTTGGGTCTGTTGTGTTTAATTTCATCTATTTTTTATACAAGGCCACCCTTATACATTTTATGCTAGTCACACCTTCGTACAAAAATGTATGCACGGGATGCTGATTTCAACAGTCAGTGACTCAAGCATTACAGCTTGAGTCACTGACTGTTGAAATCCCCATGACTTGTCCTTTTTAATCACAGTCATTGCAAGGTCAAAAATCACTCCAATATTGTATTTAAACACTAGTGAACAGGTTATTACCTTTTTCGAGGAAGATGATTTGGCTCTAGACATACTACAAATACTGATCAACAACAAAAAAAAGCTGTATATTCGACATTGTTATCATATGTTCTTCAACTCAATCGACATTAGCATGAAATGCATGCTGCATCACTTCCTGAATTATTTAAAACAAGCAATGTGTTCTTTGTCATTGTGACAAGCAAACCCTCTGCGCACGCACTCATACATGCTGATTCATTCAGCTACTCCTTCACTCGCCCTTTCCTGGCCCCATTCGCTGCTTTAGCTGTAGGGGGCGGGAGGCAGGCGTAACCAATCAAACCCAGATGCTCTCCCTCTACATAAACCCCATAACCCTCTTCACATCTGTGTTTCAGCTGTTCGTGTGCTGCACTGAGAATAGTGATTCCTTCCACTCTGAATACAGGGATCCTCTCACAACCCAGAATCCTAGGATTGATACTACAGCAGATCTTTAAAGATGACACCCACTGTGACTCTCAACACCGGGGCCAACATGCCTATCGTGGGCTTGGGGACATGGAGGGTAAGATAAAGCGTAATTTAGTTTCTTCTAGGCATCTTGCATGGATAGCATTTATACTTGAACTGGCAGTTAACTTCTTCTTTCTTTTGGCAACTACCGGTATGTTCATGTTAAAATATGAGTCTTCTCATTTGCCATATATCCTGAGAGTTTTAATGAACTATGATGACCAAGATGAAGCATCTTATTTTTGCACTTATGTTTCACTGTCACACTTGAAATCGGGGGTTAGCCTATACTTGACTTTTTGACCTAACATAGGCTGTCTTAACGATGATTATATTATACAGTATAATCAAATCTGTCCTGATTAGTATTTCTACAGTATTATGTAGCCTTTCTGACAGAGGCTCAAGTCAAGTGTGAGGTTACCAGAATAGGCCCTCTGAATCCGTGTGCAGGCAGAAGCAGGCAAGGTAGCGGATGCAGTGAAAGCAGCCATCTCTGCAGGCTACAGACACATAGACGGAGCCTACTGTTACCAGAACGAGGACGAGGTGGGGGTTGGCATTCACACCATGATTGGCCAGGGGGTGGTGAAGAGAGAGGAGCTTTTCGTCGTCAGTAAGGTTAGTAAGTAAGGTTACACGCGTTAGTCAAGTTTATAGATTTTGTCATGGAGCCACTATGATTTCCCCCTAGAAGCCAGGCAGACAAAGAGCTCCATACGGGCTTAAGGCATGTCATCACATGCTCTGTATGGTGACCAATGTCATGCGAGTACTGTCATTTGTTCTGGGTGCTCCCTTACTCAACTGCCACACATCACCATGACACTTCAAAAAGTTGTCCATAGGCTAGTATTGACATTTAAATTGTATTTAAATGTATGCGCCGCAGCAGTCTAATATGACGGTTTCTCCCAAATAGCTGTGGTGTACTCTCCAGCAGAAGTCTATGGTGAAGGGAGCCTGTCAGAAGACTCTGAGTGACCTCAAACTAGACTACCTGGACCTCTACCTAATACACTTCCCTATGTGCTTTCAGGTACTGTGTGTGTCTGTCACGAAAATGACTCAGCTTTCAAACTATCCCTGGTTAAGAGTGAGAGGACTATTGTCCTGTAACTAGTTTGTTTGCCATTGCAGCCTGGAGAGAATCTATTTCCTACTGGTGAAGACGGACAAATAGTCGCAGGTGAAAGCAACTTCCTGGACACATGGGAGGTAAGGAAAACAAAAAATGGTATACTGTATTCCAAAACAAACATCCCCCAACACCAGCAAACAGGATTATACTACAAGACATTTGACAGTTTACTGAGCTTGATCTTGACCTATTGAACAGGCTATGGAGGAGCTGGTGGATGCTGGACTGGTCAAGGCTATCGGTGTGTCCAACTTTAACAAAGACCAGATTGAATCCATCCTAAACAAGCCAGGACTCAAGTACAAACCTGCCAACAACCAGGTACTGTAGTCTTTGGTGATCAAGACAGACAAAACAAGTCAATACAGTTAAGCAAGGCATTATTGCCCCCATCTCTGTATTACCAACGCCTCATCTTTGTCCCTTCAGATTGAATGCCACCCTTATCTGAACCAGGAGAAGCTGATCAACTACTGTCACTCTAAAGGCATCTCAGTGACAGCCTACAGCCCTCTGGGCTCCCCAGACAGACCATGGTGAGATAGGAATATCTTATAAAAATTGTGATCTAATGTGTATAGTCACTTTGGATTAAAAGGAAGGTTATAGAATGAAGTACAATTGACCTGTACACTGAAATGATCCAAAACAGGCATTGTATTTAATTGGTTATTGACAACGTTTCAATGTGTGTGTGCATTGTCGGACCCTACCCTTTACCTACTTACAGATGTTTTTCAGGACCCACCCACCATTAAAAAAGATGTGCGTTTGACTTCATGTCAACATAAGGAAGACTAAAATAAATGACATTTTCAACAGGGCGAAACCTGGTGAGCCGTCTCTGCTTGAGGACCCAAAGTTAAAGGCCATCGCTGATAAGCACAATAAGACTACAGCACAGGTATGAGAGAAGCATCAATAACCTCTACAAACAGTGAACGTTCTCCTAATTCTGCCTTTAGTGACATACTGTAGCAAAATTTGATCCGGTATTTTAAGCCTTATCCAGAAATATAAAATTACACCAAAAATGAAAGCAATTGTCTGAGGATGGTGCTGGACCGTCTGACAAAAAGGGGACACTGATGAAAAAGCTTACATTTAAAAAATAAAATAAAAAAGTTAACATCCAGGCATGTCACATGATTGCACCAAACCCAGTGCCCTAGCTATAGGGAATACAAAGGGTATAACCAACCCATGTTCTCAACCATACTTACTCCGGTCATGATTTGTGAAATTCTACATTTTCAACAAAAGTCCATTCAAGTTGAGGTTAACGCAGCTGATCACTCCAAATAATGTTACAGTACAGTTATATATGCTGATAGATTTATATACAATAATTAGCCTGAAATTGGATATGGGTCCCATGTGTAGCGTTTAAAGAAGATGGCTAGGGGTTAGAATGGGGACAATCAATTGTCAAGGGTTTGGCTAGTGTTTTCCAAGACAAGTCTCTAACATTCAGAATCATTGTTTTGAAACTGTCATCGGGCGTGGGTCCAACGCTCACATGGTAACAGTTACATTCTTTGTCTGGATACAAGGAGTCTTGGTCTAGGGTCAATCAAGTGACCAATCCCTGTTCTTATCCTCTCCACAGGTCCTTATCCGCTTTCAAATCCAGAGGAATGTGATCGTCATTCCTAAGTCGGCTACGCCCTCCCGGATCAAGGAAAATTTTCAGGTACTTTTTTGACAATTATAACTGTAGATGGAGTTGAGTCGGTCAGAGGTTAAATCCCTGCCTCCTAGAGGTTCATATCCTGTCTGTTTTCTACAGCTTTCAATGTCAAATATACAAAGAGCAGTGTTCTAAGAGTGGAAGAGCCATTGGCTCTGGTAAGAATCTTACCTCTGATGTACGGGGTTGTAGGTTCCATCCCAGGCTCAGCTCCTGAATGTGATTGCGTTGACTCTCTGGGATAGTTGGAAGGCTGTGAGAACTCATGGTTTTATATACCTGGTGTCCCCTCCTGTATAAAGCAGCAATTATGGAGAAAAGCTCCTGGAAAAAGTCGGCACATCTATATTTTCTTTATGTGCCTATATAAAAAAATGTGTCCATTCGGAAAGTATTCAGACCTCTTCACTCTATCCTCATTGTTACATTACAGCCTTATTCTAAAATGTATTATAGTTTTTTCCCTCAATCTACACAATACCTCATGACAAAGCAAAAACTGGTTTGTACATTTTTTGGCATAAAAACAAACTGAAGTATCACATTTACATAACTATTCAGACCTTTTACTCTGTACTTTGTTGAAGCAGTTTTGGCAGCAATTACAGCCTCGACTCTTCTTGGGTATGACACTACAAGCTTTGCACACCTGTATTTGGGGAGTTTCTCACATTCTTTTCTGCAGATCCTCAAGCTCTGTCGGGTTGGATGGGGAGCGTCGCTGTACAGCTATTTTCAGGTCTCTCCAGAGATGTTAGATCGGGGTTAAGTCCGGGCTCTGGCTGGGCCACTCAAGGACATTCAGACACTTGTCCTGAAGCCACTCCTGAGTTGTCTTGGATGTGTGCTTAGGGTCGTTGTCCTGTTGGAAGGTGAACATTTGTCCCAGTCTGAGGTCATGAGCGCTCTGGAGCAGGTTTTCATCAAGGATCTCTCTGTACTTTGCTCTGTTAATCTTTCCCCTCGATCCTGACTAGTCTCCCAGTCCCTGTCACTGAAAACATCCCCACAGCATGATGCTGCCACCACTGCTTCATCGTAGGGATGGTGCCAGGTTTCCTCCAGACATGAAGCTCTGTCAGTGACCATCTAGTTCTTGGTCACCTCCAGATGTGAAGCTTGGCATTCAGGACAGATTTCAATCTTGGTTTCATCAGAACAGAGAATCTGGTTTCTCATGGTTTGAGTACTGATTGGTGGAGTGCTGCAGAGATGGGAGAACCTTCCAGAAGGACAACCATCTCCACAGAGTAACTCTGAAGCTCTGTCAGAGTGACCATCAGGTTCTTGGTCACCTCCCTGACCAAGGCCCTTCTCCTGCGATTGCTAAGTTTGACTGGGGGCGGATAGCTCTAGGAAGAGTCTTGGTGGTTCCAAACTTCTTCCATTTATAAACGATGAAGGCCACTGTGTTCTTGGGGACCTTCAATGCTGCAGAAATGTTTTGGTACCCTCTGTGCCTCGACACAATCTTGTCTCGGAACTCTACGGACAATTCCTTCGACCTCATGGCTTTGTTTTTGCTCTGACATGCACGGTCAACTGTGGGACCTTATATAGACAGGTCTGCGCCTTTCCAAAATCACGTCCAATCAATTGAATTTTCCACAGGTGGACTACAATCAAGTTGTAGAAACATCTCAAGGATGATCAATGGAAACAGGATGCACCTGGGTAGTGGACAATTTGATACACACAGGAAACTGTTGAGCGTGAAAACCCCAGCAGCATTGCAGTTCTTGACATACTCAAACTGGTGTGCCTGGCACCTACTACCATACCCCGTTCAAAGGCACTTAAATATTGACTTTCCCATTCACCCTCCTAATGGGCAAGACAAAGTGACATCAGTAAGGGATCATAGCTTTCACCTGGTCAGTCTGTCATGGAAAGAGCAGGTATTCCTAACGTTTTGTACACTGTGTATATGATATAGAGTTTTGAACCTACATGCAAGGCAGGATTTAACCTGGAAGCCACGGAGACCTTCACACTTTTACCTCTTCATATATTTGACAGTGGCCGAATTGTACACAAAAGGAGTGTGTGATTTGAACCCACAATCTTTTGGTTTCAAGCCAATGGTTCCTTTGCATGTCTACATTGTTATTTTGTCGCCTTCAAACAGGTGTTTGACTTCGAGCTGAATGACTTAGACATGAAAGTCATCCTGAGTTTCAACAGGAACTGGAGAGGATTCGCTATGGAATGGTGAGTTCCAGAGTGTCTAGATGCTGACTTCAACCCCACTTTCCTCTTTACCTGTTCTTCCCTGACGTACCCTCCTCCTCACTGCAGGGGCAACAAGCACAAAGACTTCCCTCTGCATGCAGAATACTGAAACCTCCGAGTGGACACCCACATTCCTACACTGGGGACATACAGCGAGAAGTCCAGTAGTTGTATATAGATTCAAGCACTATTGTGACCTTGTTCATGAGGCGAACAGAATGTGTAATGTAGTAAGTGCCAAATATTGTTGCCTTTACTTGTTCAGAGTTTAAACATGTTGGATAGTTGTACGTTTACTTACATGTTGGAAAGTGCCTTTGAAAGCACGGTGTCCCTGTGCTCCTTGTTGTAATATGAAATTATATTCATAATTCCTTAGACAGTGCTCTTTAGATATCTCAACCACTATGTTAACGTTGACAACTTACACACTAAAATGTGACTCATTCCATCATTTCTTTATGTATTTCTACATTTTGATTCTAATCCTGAAATATAAATTGCTACCTGACTACCTTGATATATTAATATGTCCTTATCTGCATGTATAATATGAGAACACAGTACACAATATTGAAGCAAAGAAAGCTATTATATAAAAAACTGTTCAAAGGGAACTGGGAATTTCACAACAGTCTCACACGGGTCTAAGTCTGACTAGTGCTTTATCATCCTGTAAGGCAGGATGATTCATTCTAGGCCAAAGGGCTCCTATGACTAGGCATTTGAGTGAAGGAGTGTTCAACAAAATATCTTAATGCACTATTAGGATAAGCTAAGTCTATATGCCAATGTTTCACCCTTTGGCCATTTTTAAAAACAAAACTGATGTGTTATGTAATACTGTACATCACATACAATGTCCATGTACCACTGTGATATTTATGTAACTTCAGTAAGACATACCCATCTTATATGGCCTTTAAATGTGGAGGCTCATTGATGAAAAAGTCTGAGAGACCATTAGACTCAAATTGAAAGAGACACAAACTGGGTCATGTGAGAAGCCACAAACCCTATTGTGCGTTAGCAGATCCAAGGCTTCAGATTTCCTACCAAACCAGTAACCGAACTCAAGCTTTTTATTTATTTATACTTCACTAATATCGATCATGTCAAATTATGTTTCCATGATTGTTGAAAAATAATTACTATTGTGTATTAGGCTAGAAGGCAACAATATATGTCATGAGAAATACAATACTGCAACACACAGATACTAAATCAAGGATGGCCATTTATGCACACCGTCTTAAAGGGAGAAATAAGAATGAATCAAAACGAGCCCAGACATCTCAAGCAAGCCACAACACCAGATGTAACTTTGTTTCCTTAAAATTCAGCATTGAAGGGGTAGTCCTTGTGCTTCATGGTCCTGGGTGACAAAGAAAAACAAAGCACGATTCAGAGAGACTTATACAATTGTTCACATGTTCAAAAATCAAATAAACACTATGTAGAAAAAGGAGGAAAGTGCTGCTAAGGTACAAAATAGTCGATTTTGGTAGACAGAAGGTGCTCTTTGGTAAAAGGGATAAATTGGTCATCAAAAAGAAAGGAGGACCAAGGCACTCGTCATATAATTAATTAAAATGCCTTATTTGCATGCTCAATGGAAACAAAGTTTAAAAACTCCGACGCATAGCCTTCGTCAGGGAGTACACCAAGTCTATTTACATTCAAAGAAAAGTAACACCGTAATAAATATAGCTGTCATCATCACATTAAAATGACGATTTGACTGAAATTCGGAGGGACATCATAATACTTATTTAAACAGTTTGAGCCTCTGCAGAGTGTGTACACTGTAAAATACAGTACATGGGTCTAACTAAACCAAGTAGAGTCTCACCCTGTCATTGGGCAGACTCTCCAGTTCCTGTTGAAGCCCAGGATGGTCTTCATTTCCTCATCGCTCAACACAAAGTCAAACACCTGCATGTTTCAAAAAGACAAAAATGACCCCAAAGCTACATGTGTGAACTAAAATCAGATGACACACCTCTTCAAATAAATTGAGAATTTATGGGAGAGAATACCTTGAAATTCTCCTGGATACGTGTGGGGGTGATAGACTTGGGAATCACAATCGTGTTCCGTTGAATATGGAAGCGGATCAGGACCTGAAGTGAGGATGACGGAGAGAGGAAAGCGGACATGTAAATATGATCCCAGGTTAAAGAAAATATCAGTGTGGTTCGGGTTGGCTCGATAGTGTGAAAAGGGTTTTAGAGTACAGTACCTGGGCAGAGGTCTTCTTGTGCTTCTCAGCGATGGCCTTGATGTTGGGATCATCCAGCAGAGAAGGGTCCTCTGGTTTGGCCCTGTTATTGACACAGTGTTACAATCTTTTCACAGGGAGAACTGTAAATGGCTTTGTATGTTCAGAATTCATGTACTAGGTGAATGTACACCGACTATACCAAGCATAAAGGAACACATTCCTTATATTAAGTTGCAATATTGGATTTAACAAGTGACATCAATAAGGGATCATAGCTTTCACCTGGTCAGTCTATGTCATGGAAAGAGCAGGGGTTCTTAATGTTTTGTATACTCAAGAGTATATCTCTTAGGTATTATTAGTTGAAGTATATACACTCACCATGGTCTGTCTGGGGAACCCAGAGGGCTGTAGGCTGTCACAGAGATGCCCTTAGAGTGACAGTAGTTGATCAACTTCTCCTGGTTCAGATAAGGGTGGCATTCAACCTGGCGGCATAAATCATTTGTGAGGTTATTCACTTCACATGCAGTTCTTATACATGGGATGTATTGTAGCATTAGAGAATTAGTGGAGTGGTATTTTACGTTGATAAACATACATAATTAAATTATACGGTGGATTGCAAATAAATAACATTTATTTTAATTAAGACCCATTGTGTATTACTGTCAAAATACACCCCATAAAGTTTTGCTGTTTATTTAGGAAGCCTGGGAAGTTGTTCAGTATGGTGACAATAGAAAGCACAAGAGGGTCTGTCCACTCAAATAATCAGATTGATATGTACCCATTAATCAAGATGTCTATTGGGATAGATATGCCTGGAAAACAGCAGGAATATAAGGTCACCAAAGCATTGCTGCCTTGCCTCAGGGAAAGAGGCTGACTATAAGGCACTAAACTGGCCTTTATCTGACCGAGCTGTCACTGTGAATAAGACAATGGGGCAGGGATATTGACAATGAGGCCTCTGCCCTTTGAGGGAGGGTTTAAAACAAGCGTTGGGTGCTCAGTGTCCTGAAAAGTCCCATTTAGAAGAAGGTTGAGGGATACAATATACAATTAAGAATATAGGATCAGCATTGTGTGCTTCACAATGTATTGTGTTGATCCCAGGCTTGTGAGCTTTTTGAGTGACTATCCCTACCCGTAAACACTCATTCAGTAATGAACATCAGTACCTGGTTGTTGGCAGGTTTATACTTGAGTCCTGGCTTGTTTAGGATGGATTCAATCTGGTCTTTGTTAAAGTTGGAGACACCGATAGCCTTGACCAGACCAGCATCCACCAGCTCTTCCATACCCTAGTACAGGACAACATCAGATCAGACACAGGTCAATACGGCATCCCCAATTTGTGATAGATTACAATAAACTCAGGGTTGTATTCATTAGGGCACACAACAGAAAACAAACATGTGCATTTCTTATTGGACCAGGTAGTCCCTGTTTCAGTCCGTTTGGTGTCTAATGAATATAACCCAGTTTAAGTGATATTCAATTGAAGAGAACTGTACAGTGTCTTAGAGGACGCGTCGTCTCGCACTGGCTCACCTCCCATGTCTCCAGGAATTTGGACCCATCATCGATATTATTTCCATTGCTGTCCGTAGGGAAGAGTGCTTCTCCAGGCTGCGCAACAACGATAGTAGTAAAACAATTATAAAAAAGTCACAAGACACTCCTCTTACAACACCATAAACCAGGGGTATTCAAATGTGGACCTTGAAGCCAGTTCTACTGCTGATTCTCATTCTTCCTCTCTTATCAGGGACTGATTTAGATCTGAGACATGATCAGGTAGAACAGCAGCACTCCCATACCTCCAGGCTTGGATTTGAATAAACCCCGTCATAAACCAATGATGGAACCTCCTTGAGCAAAAAAGCTACAAGTGAGATAGTGTTTAAATGGTATTAGTCTCACCTGAAAGCCCATGGGCCAGTGTATCAGGTAAAGATCCAGGTAGTCCAGTTTGAGATCACTGAGAGTCTTCTGACAGCCTTCTTTCACCATAGACTTCCCATGGAATGTGCACCACAGCTGAAAAGAGAGCAAGCTTGAGTTGCGTAACTTCGAACCAATTTCCTCAATTCAATCTAAACCACAGATTCACTAGCCAAGATCTGATCACTTCAATCATATAGCCTTGATATCAAGTTTGTTATTTTAAGTAGCATATTAAAGAGTGATTCAACTTCTCACTGCAATGTCAGTTACAAACTTGAGACCAGAGATAACTGTCCTGCAGTGACATTGTATCTCACCTTGCTGACCACAAACAGCTGCTCTCTCTTCACCACCCCCTCCTTGACCATGGCATGAATGCCTTCTCCCACCTCGGTCTCGTTCTGGTAGATGAAGGCCCCATCGATGTGCTTGTAACCTGCAGCTATGGCCGCTTTCACCGCATCAGTTACTTTACCTGGAGGGGACTGGTACAGAGGGAGCAGGAAACAGAATGATTCATTCTTTCAAATGTTTCAACTACAACATTAGCGAGATCTTTAGTAGCCAATCGGCGGTTGAAGGTGTGCTTAGGACGCTAAAGGTGCGGAGGTGGTATGACATCATCAGGGACAACATCCCCTTCTCCGATGGGGGAGGCATTCCCAGGAGGGATATTGGAAAGATAACTGGAGATCTACGTAGTCAGTTGCAGCTACAGTATGTTTAGCAGTGCATATAGTATGATACAGCTACATGGATAGATGTCAGGCATTGATTCTGGTAGTATTAGTAAGTATGGATAAATTCAGGGTGTCAAGCAGCTTGATCATCATGGTACTTTTTGGTAGTAAAGTTTACAGGCATATATTATGGTAAGTATAAATGAAATGTGTATCTCATTACAGTAAATGGTGAAATAAGTATAGTTAGCTGTAATTGTAATGGCTTAGCAGATTAAAAAAAAAAAGCATTATCAGTCTTTACCTGGCTAAAAGAGAATGAATATAATATCTATTGTTTACAGGAAACTCATTCTACAACTACAGATGGAGGTTGTGTGGAAAAGGGACAGGGAGGAAGAAATATTTCTGTCATGGGCAAAGAAACTCAAAAGGGGTGATGATATTAACTAACAAATCATTTTGATCCGAATGTACAAACAGTCTAAACAGATCCACAAGGAAAGGTGGATCCTTTTAAATGTGCTATTGGACGATAAAAAGATCTGGCTCATTAATCTATAAGGTCCAAATAATCATGATCCACACTTCTTAGAAAATATTTATAACAATCTATCGATCTCACAAGCAACAAAAGATCCTATTATGGTGGGAGATAACACAGTTTTAAAGTAACTTCAATGGGCCGTAAAGGAAATCACACCCTCGTGCACTTAAGGAGATCACAACTATTATGGACACATTAGAACTAGTCGATATACGGAGGCTTAAAAACCTTGACCTACTGAGGTATACATGGATGAGGCTTAATTAATCTAGTCGTCTTGACTACTTTGTGTCCTTCTCGCTGGCACCAAAAGTTGAAAAAGTGTTGATCGTAGACAGAATGCGATCGGACCACCATCCACATAACTTACCGAATTTATATTCTAATCCAAGCCTACTGGATGACAAGCTGTTTTTAATCAAGACAGAATAATTTATAACTGACTTTTTCTTGCATAACATTGGTACAGTAGATCACCTTATTGTATGAGATACTTTCAAATGTGTCTTCAGAGGCCATGCAATTCAATACTCATCTTTAAAACAAAAACAATTTAGGTCAAAAGAGATTAGAATAATAACGAAGGAACATAAGGAATAGCACAGATGGATGGCAATAAAAACGGTACCATAAGGGTCTCCCGAGTGGCGCAGTGGTCTAAGACACTGCATCGCAGTGCTTGAGGCGTCACTACAGTCCCGGCCGTGACCGGGAGTCCCATAGGGCGGCGCACAATTGGCCAAGTGTCGTCCGGGTTAAGGGAGGGCACCTCAGAACAGCCTCAATTTGTCGGGGATGGATTCTACAACGTGTCGAAAGCATTCCACTGGGATGCTGGCCCATGTTGACACCAATGCTTCCCACAGTTGTGTCAAGTTGTCTGAATGTCCTTTGTGTGGTCAACCATTCTTGATTCACACGGGAAACTGTTGAGCGTGAAAAAGACAGCAGCATTGCAGTTCTTGACAAGCCGGTGTGCTTGGAACCTACTACCATACCCTATTCAAAAGGCACTTAAATCCTTTGTCTTGCCCATTCACCCTCTGAATGGCACACATACACCATCCGTGTATCAATTGTCTCAAGGCTTAAAAATCCTTCCTTAACCGGTCTCCTTCCCTTCATCTACACTGATTGAAGTAGATTTAACAAGTGACATCAACAAGGGATGATAGCGTTCACCTGGATACACCTGGTCAGTCTAATGGAAAGAGCAGGTGTTCTTTATTTTTGTAATAGACCGAGTGTACAAAACATTTAAGAAAACTGGATGGAAAATTGCACAAAATATTTTAGAATTTTCAATATAGAAATGCTATCAAAAATAATTTACAGAAACGGATTCCAAATGAAGGAGTCATCCATGATTCACCGAATGATATTTTGAAAGAGGAAGCAAAATATTTTAAGCATATTTTTTTTGCATTTTCAGTCTCCTCCATCTCCACTGAATGATGTTAACTGTAATGACTTTTTTGCTTATAATAACGTAAAATGAACAACTGTACCTAAAGACTTGTGTGAAGCACAAATTAAAGAGGAGGAACTTCTTGATAAAGTGAATTCCTTTCAGTCCGGAAAAACTCCAGGGTTGATGGCACAACTCAATTTTGTGATGCAAAAATCCTAGCAAAATGCATAGCGTATACAATGAAAAAGGATATCGGATATTATTCATCTTGGCAGTTTTTTTTTCACATGGACGATACATTGAAGATAATAAGTCAATTACTTGAAACAATACACCACTGATCTTCAAAGCAAATTTTGAAAAGGCCTTTGATAAAGTATGACTAGAACTTATATATAAATGCCTGGACTATTTACATTTTTGAGAATCTCTTATACAAATGGCTAAAAGTTATGTATAGTAAGCCCAAGTGTAAAATTGTAAATAATGGTTACTTCTCAGAAAGTTGTCCATTGTCTCCATATCTATTTGTTATGGCCGTCGAAATGTTAGCTATTAAAATCAGATCCAACAATAATATCAAGGGGTTAAAAATAGAAGTCGACCGATTAAATCGGAATGGCGGATTAATTAGGGCCGATTTCAAGTTTCCATAACTTTTTTTTTACAACTTTATTTAACTACGTAGGCAAGTCAGTTAAGAACACATTCTTATTTTCTATGACGGCCTAGGAACAGTGGGTTAACTGCCTTGTTCAGGGGCAGAACGACAGATTTTTACCTTGTCAGCTTGGGGATTCAATCTTGCAACCTTACGGTTAACTAGTCCAACGCTCTAACCACCTGCTTTACATTGCACTCCACGAGGAGCCTGCCTTAAGAAGCCAAGGTAAGTTGCTAGTTAGCATTAAATTTACCTTATAAAAACAAATCAATCAATCATAATCACTAGTTAACTACACATGTTCGATGATATTACTAGTTTATCTAGCATGTCCTGCATTGCATATAATCGATGCGGTGCTTATCGCGAAAAAGGACTGTCGTTGCTCCAACGTGTACCTAACCATAAACATCAATGCCTTTCTTAAAATCAATACACAAGTATATATTTTTAAACCTGCATATTTAGTTAATATTGCCTGCTAACATGAATTTCTTTTAACTAGGGAAAATGTGTCACTTCTATTGCAACAGAGTCAGGGTATATGCAGCGTTTGGGCCGCCTGGCTCGTTGCGAACTGTGTGAAGACTATTTCTTCCTAACAAAGACAGCCAACTTCGCCAAACGGGGGATGATTTAACAAAAGCGCATTTGCGAAAAAAGCACAATCGTTGCACGACTGTACCTAACCATAAACATCAATGCCTTTCTTAAAATCAATACACAGAAAGATATACATTTTAAAACCTGCATATTTAGCTCAAATAAATTCAGGTTAGCAGGCAATATTAACCAGGTGAAATTGTGTCACTTCTCTTGCGTTCATTGCACGCAGAGTCAGAGTATATGCAACAGTTTGGGCTGCCTGGCTCGTTGCGAACTAATTTGCCCAAACTTTATGTAATTATGACATAACATTGAAGGTTGTGCAATGTAACTGGAATATTTAGACTTATGGATGCCACCCGTTAGATAAAATACGTAACGGTTCCGTATTTCACTGAAAGAATAAACATTTTGTTTTCGAGATGATTGTTTCCGGATTCGACAATATTAATGACCTAAGGCTTGTATTTCTGTGTGTTATGTTATAACTAAGTCTATGATTTGATAGAGCAGTCTGACTGAGCGATGGTAGGCACCAGCAGGCTCGTAAGCATTCATTCAAACAGCACTTTCGCGCGTTTTGTCAGCAGCTCTTCGCAATGCTTCAAGCTGTTTATGACTTCAAGCCTATCAACTTACCGAGATTAGGCTGGTGTAACCGATGTGAAATGGCTAGCTAGTTAACAGGGTGCGCACTAATAACGTTTCAAACGTCACTCGCACTGAGACTTGGAGTAGTTGTTCCCCTTGCTCAGCATAGGCCGCAGCTTTTGTGAAGCGATTAAATATATATATTTTAAAATCGACCGATTAATCGGTATCGGCTTTTTTTGATCCTCCAATAATCGGTATCGGCGTTGAAAAATCATAATCGGTATCGGCGTTGAAAAATCATAATCGGTCGACCTCTAGTTAAAAATCCAGAGTTTAAAAACATACGTGTCAATGTACGCCGATAAGTCCGCAATCTGGATCACTGCACTGCAATGTTCCCTCTAATATTTGTCGGCACTGAGCAAATTTCAGGTCTGCTGAGCGCAAACTTGAACCCTGTGAAATTTCTGTGCAACTTCCGGTGCGTGTTTACTGTGAACACTGAGGCTGTAACCGCTTTTATTTACTTTTTTAACAGCGGCCAAGTAGGCTATTTGATCATAATGTAGGCCTACCAGGGTGGCCTACCATAAAAAACTATGGAGAGAATTAATCACATAACATTTTGAAATGGAAATAGCTGTTCTATCATTCAGCCTACAGTAGCAGCCAATGTGTGGTGTTCAATGTAGGACTACATTCCATGACTTTGGAAAAAACATGCAGGGCTTGACATTAAAACCTGTTTATCCACTTGTCCTTCAGACAAGGAGGTGACTGAACATTTTGCTGTGTTGTTTGATGCAAGAAATCACTTCACAAAATAAAATTCATTATAATTCCCATCCCATTATTACAGAGAATCAGACACATTATGCTACCCTTTGCCTATTAGCTACTTAGCTTATTCAATCCTGTCTCAAAATACAACACTGCCCCTTTAAGACAAAAAAAACTCTTTACCTGACTCGCTTATCAAAGATGTCTAGAAATGTACACGTTTTGTGCTCTTGTAGGAAATAATCACTTCCCTATTGTTGACTACAAATTAGCTATAGCTGGGCTAATAACTCAGTAATTGGCGCTCCGGTCCGGCCTGAGTCGTGCCTGTCAATGCAACAGATTCCTACTCCGATGCGCTCTGCCTACAACAACATCTCTTGCATAGTTTGTTTTGTTTCAGTATGTTGCAGTGAAAGTAGCTCAAATTGTGTTGATTTGATCACAATTCCCACACTAAAAGGGAAACGTTGATAGTGTTAACTAAATGGGGAAAACTCTAGAAAGTTGAGCAAGGTTCAATTTCTTCAGTCTCCTTGAGGATCGAGATGATTAATGCTGCAATAGTTTGTGTGTCGGGGGGATAGGGTCAGTCTGTTATATCTGGAGTATTTCTTCTGTCTTATCCGGTGTCCTGTGTGAATTTAAGTATGCTCCCTCTAATTCTCTCTCTGCCTCTCAGAGGACCTGAGCCCTGGGACCATGCCTCAGGACTACCTGGCCTGATGACTCTCTAGTCTAGTCCACATGGTCGTGCTGCTGCTCCACTTTCAACTGTTCTGCCTGTGGCTATGGAACCCTGACCTGTTCACCAGACGTACTACCTTGTCCCAGATCTGCCGTTTTCAACTCTCTCTCTCTACTGCACCTACCATTTCAACCTCTGAATGCTCGGCTATGAAAAGCCAACTGACATTTACTCCTGAGGTGCTGACCTGTTGCACCCTCTACAACCACTGTGATTATTACTTGACCCTGCAGGTCATCTATGAAGATTTTAACATCTTGGCCATGTACTGTTATAATCTCTACCCAGCACAGCCAGAAGAGGACTGGCCACCCCTCAGAGCCTGGTTCCTCTCTAGGTTCCTGCCTTTCTAGAGAGTTTTTCCTAGCCACCGTGCTTCTTCTACATCTGCATTGCTTGGTGTTTTAGGCTAGGTTTCTGTATAGCACTTTGTGACATCGGCTGATGTAAAAAGGGCCTTACAAATACATTTGATTGATTGATTCTCTAGCCTCTCTGGACTAAAACCTAATTATGAAAACTTATTGGATTGGATCATTAAAAGACAACTTTACCTGTAGTTTACCAGTCTGATGGTGAAGTAGACAAAAATAAACAAACTCACTACAACAAATTTCATTAGAAAGTTAGCAAAAATAAACGACATCTTACAACCATGGAGAGGTAAATACCTGTCTATTTATGGAAAAATCACACTTTCATATCAGTTTAGTATGACGCTGCCTACTTATATTTATATAATGAATACGAGTTTGGGGGGGCTAAAATGGATTCAATATTAAAGAATTAAACCTCTCAATAAAAGCTTCAGTCATACAAGAGTTATACTTAAAAGGTCATGAATAGTAAAAATCATGTTTTTCATGTAAGTGGATGATATTTGAAGGATACCAGATCAAAGAACGATGACCAAAGTATGAAAAATTATCAAAGTTACTGGTCCCCTCCCCCCTGTCAAACACATGGACAAATATAACAGTTTAATTTGAAAACCAAAATGTTGACAGCGGTGCCATACAGGTTGCAAAATAGCTGGGAAGAGATTTGAGATGTTCCTATTGCATGGCACATGGTTTATGAACTGATACACAAAACAACGCTTGATTCAAATTAAATGATTATACAAAATTCTTGCCACCAACATAATGTTATGTATATGGGGCAAATAACCATCTCAGCTCTGCAGATTTTGGTCACAGGTTCAGGAGTGGCTGACAAATCATAAGAGGGTGGTTTACAGAGATACAATAGGTGGAATGGGGAGAGAGCAGCTGAAGGGTGGGTTCAAAAGTCCATGATCTATAAATGTTATTCCTGAAAATACTATATACAGTCCATTCAGGAAAGTATTCAAACCCCTTGACTTTTTCCACATTTTGTTACAGCCTTATTCTAAAATGGATTAAATAAATAAAAAATCCTTATCAATCTACACACAATACCCCATAATGATAAAACAAACTAAAACAGAAATACCTTATTTACATAAGTATTCAAACCATTTGCTATGAGACTCGAAATTGAGCTCAGGTGCATCCTGTTTCATTGGCCATCCTTGAGGATGTTTCTACAACTTGGAGTTCACATGTGATGAATTCAATTGATTGAACATCATTTTGAAAAGGCACACACCTGTCTATATAAGGTCCCACTGTTGACAGTGCATGTCAGAGCAAAAACCGAGCCATGAGGTTGAAGGAATTGTCCGTAGAGCTCCGAGACAGGATTTTGTCCTCTGTGGAGATAGGAGAACCTTCCAGAAGAACAACCATCTCTGCAGCACTCCACCAAGCAGGCCTTTATGGTAGAGTGGCCAGACGGAAGCCACTCCTCAATAAAAGGCACATGACAACCCGCTTGGGAGTTTGCCAAAAGGCACACACCTAAAGGACTCAGACCATGAGAAACAAGATTCTCTGGTCTAATCTCTTTTATCCCGAATGCCAAGCGTCACATCTGGAGGGAATCTGGCACCATCCCTACAGTGAAGCATGGTGGTGGCAGCATCATGCTGTGGGGATGTTTTTCAATGGCAGGGACTGGGAGACTAGTCAGGATCGAGGGCAAGATGAGCGGAGAAAAGTACTTAGAGATTCTTGATGAAAATCTGCTCCAGAGTGCTCAGGACCTCAGACAAGGGCGAAGGGTCTCCTTCCAACAGGACAACGACCCTAAGCACACAGCCAAGACAACGCAGGAGTGGCCCAGCCAGAGCCCAGACTTGAACCTGATCAAACATCTCTGGAGAGACCTGAAAATAGCTGTGCAGCAACACTCCCCATACAACCTGACAGAATTTGAGAGGATCTGCAGAGAAGAGTGAGAGAAACTCCCCAAATACAGGTGTGCCAAGCTTGTAGTGTCATGCCCAAGAAGAGGGAATGGTGGATGGTCCAATAATAACAAGAACTCAGTAGCCTGCAAATGTATGGTCCCTACCTTGTGGATTCAAATGTATACAGACTTGATCACAAAATATTAAACAAAAGGCATGTGTGACTTTTATAGATGCATTTGAGGAAATGGGTGCAGCCTTTCAACCATAAATCACAGGACCACAGCTACGAAAAACTCCGTGACAGAAACTATTGAAACTACACAAACATTGCCCATTCCTAAAAACGTAAGAGTTCACAATATCTTGACAATATTAATCGAACAAATGACATTGCTTATTTTATGGAATTACAGCTGGCTCCCAGTTATGTTATTGTCAAGAACGTGCTAGAGAGAAAAGTAATTGACAATATATTATAATTACATTAATAACGGAAGAGAGAAAGTTACGTATTCATTTGTAATAAATGCATACCATTCTGTAACGTCCAAAGTAGCTAAATAGCTCAAAGACCAAGAACTCAAAAAGTTGGCGCTAGCTAGTAGCATAGCTAGTTTTCTTGGCAAACTACAAGTAAAAAGAATTACTTGCTAAATTTAGAACGAACCTTCCACGTCCCGAGACCGAGAATGGGCATTTCTGCACCGGTGTTCAATTTCACGGATGTTGCCATCGTCCTCTTTGTTGCAAAATATACCTTTTAGATACTTTGTTGCAATTGCAGACAGTGCTTGTCCAACCGTTAAGTGCAGCGCAAATTACGAATGGTATAGCAGCCAACCCATATTGTTGATAGATTGCTTATGTCTGGAATTCTATTTTGCTAAACATCTTGGACAACAGCGCCACCCAGTGCCACCGTCATTCTCTTTAATAACGAGTCGCATCATACAGGCAACTTTGACATAAACCTGCAGATGGATTTTAAATATTTACAGAATACGAATGACTTCTTCATAAAAGCAAAATCCTGAACCAAAATAGTTTATTAATAGTATTGTCACAAATTGAATAATCATTGCTGCCCCCCCCCCCCCCCCCCCCCGCGTCATACAGGCAACTTTGACATAAACCTGCAGATGGATTTTAAATATTTACACAATACGAATGACTTCTTCATAAAAACAAAATCCTGAACCAAAATAGTTTATTAATAGTATTGTCACAAATTGAATAATCATTGCTGCCCCCCCCCCCCCCCGCGTCATACAGGCAACTTTGACATAAACCTGCAGATGGATTTTAAATATTTACACAATACGAATGACTTCTTCATAAAAACAAAATCCTGAACCAAAATAGTTTATTAATAGTATTGTCACAAATTGAATAATCATTGCTGCCCCCCCCCCCCCCCCCCCCCCCCCACACACACACACACACGCACACCTTGACCTTGAATTCTACATTTGCATCTTATCAATATGTTTCTGACAGTTCATCAAAAACGTTTGCTTCACCTCAAGCATTATGGGTAACAAGCACTAGAGGGAGACATTACCACACCGTTCAACTGGCAATCAAACGCTTAAAGGTGCAATCAGCAATTGTTACGATATTTTTTACTTTGAAATTCATATACCCATTGATTCTTGAATAATATAACTTATAAACATCTGAGTTTAGTTAAATTGTCTTACCGCACCAGAACCCAAAACATAATCTTGTTTTACTCCTTTGTTTGGTAACACTGTATTGCCTAAAAACACTTTGATCTTATGGATGGTCTGTCTTTGCATCCATAGCTCTGTCCATGAATTTGGGAGAATTAACATTTCTGTAGCCCCAATACCTAAGCTATTTACCAATTCAGGGGCAGTGTAGCCACTGTGTTATTGTTTGAACTACAGACTGCATCTTTAACTGGCACATTATGGCTCCTACACAATGGAATACTGAACTCAAAGGAAAAACTGAAATTATGCATTTAGTGATGCATGCATGAAGTCAAAAGGTTACGTTCTAATATGCTATTGACACTAAGATTTCTATACTTGTGTGAAATGTGAGGAAGAGAAGTGGTCAAGGGAAAAAAACATTGCATTGCCATCAATATTATTATTTAAAAAATAAGAAAAAGACTAAGATAAAAGCCTAAAGTATGTAAGTAGGGGGTATAATATAGACTAGTCTTTAGTACACTGAACACAAATATAAACGCAACATGTAAAGTGTTGGTTTCATGAGCTGAAATAAAAAATCCCAGAAATGTTCCATATGCACAAAAAGTTTATTTCGCAAATGTTTACACAAATTTGTTTACGTCCCTGTTAATGAGAATTTCTCTTTTGCCAGGATCTCCACATCCGCCTTCTTCACCTGCGGGATCGTCTCAGCCCAGCCACCCGGACAGCTGATGAAACTGAGTTTTCATAACCAAAGAATTTCTGCAGAAACTGTCAGAAACCATTTCAGGGAAGCTCATCTGCATGCTCGTCGTCCTCACCAGGGCCTTGACCTCACTGCAGTTGGGCATTGAAACCGACTTCAGTGAGAAAATGCTCACCTTCGATGGCCACTGGCACGCTTCAGAAGTGTGCTCTTCATAGATGAATCCCGGTTTCAAGTGTACTGGGCAGATGGCAAGCAGTGGCGGTTCTAGCTTGTATGGCTCCTTGGGCAACCCCCCCCCCCCCCCCCCCTTCAGCGCCCCCCCCCCCCCCCCCCCCCAACAAACAAAAAAATCACAATTTTGCACTATTTGTCATTTTTATTCAGTATTTGGAACAACACAAATAATGAATCATAACATTTAAAACTATATAAATATAAAAAAATTACACCAGAATATAACTCATAAATATCAAAAAGAAGTAACAAAGATAAATAGAAACAAATTGTAGTATATAAATAAAAAATAGAATAGAATTATTACACTATTACCCTATTGCTAACAAAAAACACACAAATTAAACTAAATTGCACAAATCCTTTATCACACAAATAGAATAACACACTTATAAAGAAGATAACCTGATTATTACACTATTGCACTTCAAACAAGAAACACACAAACTAAATTGCACAACTGCCACCTAAACCCTGACCTTTCTTGCCTTCATCAATTACATCACCATAAGAAATCTGCCCAGCAATTGCATAGTTAATACTGATGACAGCAAGGCCACTAAGGCGTTCCTGTGACATGGTGGACCTCAGATAGGATTTGATGAGCTTCAGCTTTAAAAAGCTCTTCTCTGCTTCAGCTACTGTCACTGGAAGAGTAAGACAAATTCTGAGAGCAGTCCACAAATGTGGATACATTTCTGAGAGCTCCCTTTCGTGCATCAATATCAGCAGCTCAAGCAGGGTCATGGTCTTCGATGGCAAGTCAGGCAAGTTCTTCAGTTCCTGTGCAAGCTCTCTGCCATCCAAGTCTGAGTGTTCTTTATACTGCACTGTCATACTAAGGGCCTCACATTGTTCTGTCAGCTCCTCATTTGAGAGACTTTGGAAGGTTGACAGCACTCCAAACCTCTCTCCCACACTTCCTGGAGGGCTGAGGTTGCAGAATCAACAAAGACATTGAAAAATGTCACCTCCAGCTTCTTCAGGGCATCACTCAAAGGCTCATCAAATGATTTGTATGAAAAGTGCCTGCTTTGTGGACCTCAGACTTCTTTTGTTGTAGAACGGCCTCTACATTCATACCCTCGCAAATATCCTTGGCTGACATTTGTGCGGTCATAAAGTCTGTTGCCCTGTAGTTGCTGAGCCCTCTCTCTGTCTTTCTGAGAAGACTGACTGCAACATCCACATGCATACTGGGAGACTGCATCAGCTTGCTTACATGTTGGATCTGGCTCAAGATGTCACACCACACCACTGTACTCCCCGCACTAGCCTTGAGGTGCGTGTCTCCAGTCCGGTACCACCAGTTCCGGCACCACGCACCAGGCCTACTGTGCGCCTCAGCAGGTCAGAGTCGGCAGTCTGCCCGACGCCGCCTGCACTGCTCGTCTGCCCAGCGCTGTCTGAGATGCCTGCACTGCTCGTCTGCGAGCAGTCTGAGCTGCTCGTCCCAGCGCCGTCTGAGCTGCCTGCCTGCCCAGCACCATCTGAGCCATCCGTCTGCCCAGCGCCGTCTGAGCCATCCGTCTGCCCAGCGCCGCCTGAGCCATCCGTCTGCCCAGCATCGTCTGAGCCATCCGTCTGCCCAGCGCCGTCTGAGCCATCCGTCTGCCCAGCGCCGTCTGAGCCATCCGTCTGCCCAGCGCCGTCTGAGCCATCCGTCTGCCCAGCGCCATCTGAGCCATCCGTCTGCCCAGCGCCATCTGAGCCATCCGTCTGCCCAGCGCCATCTGAGCCATCCGTCGGAGCCATCCGTCTCAGCGCCATCTGAGCCATCCGTCTGCCCAGCGCCATCTGAGCCATCCGTCTGCCACGAGCCTTCAGAGCCGCCCGTCTGTCCCAAGCCATTAGAGCCGTCTGTCAGTCAGGAGCTGCCAGAGCCGCCAGCCAGTCAGGAGCTGCCAGAGCCGCCAGCCAGTCAGGAGCTGCCAGAGCCGCCAGCCCGTCAGGAGCTGCCAGAGCCGCCAGCCAGTCAGGAGCTGCCAGAGCCGCCAGCCAGTCAGGAGCTGTCAGAGCCGCCAACCAGTCATGAGCCGCCAGCCAGTCATGAGCTGCCCTCCAGTCATGAGCTGCCCTCCAGTCATAAGCTGCACTCCAGTCATGAGCTGCCCTCCAGTCATGAGCTGCACTCCAGTCATGAGCTGCCCTTCAGTCATGAGCTGCCCTCCAGTCATGAGCTGCCCTCCAGTCATGAGCTGCCCTCCAGTCATGAGCTGCCCTCCAGTCATGAGCTGCCCTCCAGTCATGAGCTGCCCTTCAGTCATGAGCTGCCCTCCAGTCATGAGCTGCCCTCCAGTCATGAGCTGCCCTCCAGTCATGAGCTGCCATATAGTCCGGAGCTGCATCTAGTCCGGAGCAACCATTCAGTCCAGAGCTGCCTCTCTGTCCGGAGTTGCCCTTCTGTCCTGAGCTACCCCTCTGTCCTGAGCTACCCCTCTGTCCTGAGCTACCCCTCTGTCCTGAGCTACCCCTCTGTCCTGAGCTACCCCTCTGTCCTGAGCTACCTCTCTGTCCTGAGCTACCTCTCTGTCCTGAGCTACCTCTCTGTCCTGGGCTACCTCTCTGTCCTGAGTTGTCTCCGCTATTTAGGAGGGGCCTTGGTGAAGGTTCCTGGACCAGGGTCGGGGGCGAGGGTCGCCACTCAAGGGACGCTAAGGAGGGGGACAAAGACTATGGTGGAGTGGTGTCCTCGTCCTGCGCCGGAGCCGCCACCGCGGACAGATGCCCACCCAGACCCTCCCTTAGAGTTTTAGGGGTGCGCCCGGAGTTCACACCTTGAGGGGGGGGTTCTGTCACGTTCAGTGTTCGTCTTGTTAAATAAATTCTTTATGTCTGCATACCTCGCTGCGTGTTGGTCCGATCCATGCTCCTCCTCATCCGAGGAGGAGGAATATGACGAACATTACAGTTGCTTTTACATTTTTAACCTATAACGCAGATCTTCCGCGATATGGATTGAATCCAGCCCTTAACCAGGTTAGTCTCATTAAGATAAAAAAAAATATTTTTCTGTAAATCCCTTAAAACATGTGCAATGGGAATGTGTGGAGCCTACTGTAAGTATCGGACAGTTATACACCACCATGACGAATAAGCCAAACCCCGAGAGGCAACCAGAAGAAGAAAAAAAGTCAGACAAAACCTCACAGACCCTTTAAATGAGCCGTTCAAAATTCTGAAAAGGACGTACCGAAAGGAAAAAAGAAAAATAAGAAAAGAAACAAGAAACAGAAAAGTTATCAGAGCCACTGTCTGTGTACCTCACAATGGCTCTCGCTGAAGTTTGTGTCTCTTCTGATCTTCTCCCAGCTGGACTTCTGATTTCCACCCCGTCTCCTCTGATCTGCCTGCAGACATCCGACAGCCTTTTGCCAGCCTGTGAGCTGTCAAAGTACCCCTGGAATCAAACACCCAGCCATCCCATCTCCATGCTCCGGCATGATCAAAGAGGCACAGGTAAGCCAGACATGAAGCCACATACAATTGCCATCTAAAAAGGTGGAACATTTTCATTTTTTTTTTTTACAATTATCTTTTGTGTAACTTGACTAGGCTGAGTTGACACGGCTCCTGGAGAACAGAGTCAATGCATCGATCAGAATCAAGGACAAAAAAGATTAGCAGTTTGGGAGATAAGAGAGATTAGTTGATCTTGATCTGACTGTCTCTCTGAAACTTTTGGACAAAAAGTTTAACACTGCAGTGAGTTGTCTAAACATTCTGAAGAATTTGAATTTGAGATGGAATATTCATCACCTTCCGTCTAAAGTTCATGTTTAAGTTATTAATTAAATACATATATACTGTCACTGTCTCATCCATGTCAAGATATGGCTATGTGCCTGCTATGACATACAATATACCTACTATTACCTATGATAAAGTACAGGCAAGCATATATAGACAAAGAGAAATATGGAAAGAGAACACACACACACACACACACACTCACTCATTCACTCACTCACTCACTCACTCACTCACTCACTCACTCACTCACTCACTCACTTTCACACTCACACACACACGCACTCTCTCACCACACACACACACAGGCTATTGACCAACACACATTATTAAACCAGTATTCCTTTCCAATGCTGCTACTGATCTCCCAGTCTGGCCTCCCTGATGTGTTTGGTCATAATAGGGTCTCTGTGGGCCGGTGGCCATGCTTCCCTTCTTCTTCCCGCTCCCTACCAGAGATCACACACTAAATCTTGGAGTCCTGACCTGTCCTGGGGAGATCAAACAGTATCTCTGTGAGCGGCTCGCCGGGCCTCCTCTCTCTCCGACTCTGTCTGTCTGCCAGGGTGAACTGCCCACGGACATTCTGTCTACGGACTAAACACAAAATAGGAGATATCGTCATCAGGCTTTTACTAGAAATCTCTACTGAAATCAACGGATAATGCTTTTCATCATCATGCTTTTAGTATAAATCTTCACTCGAAATACCAGGAATACTAGCAATCTCAACTGGGTTAATAGACAACGAACACGAACAAACCAGTTATGATTGAATTGGGTCTGATCAATGTGAATCAAATTAAAGCTGTGGATTGTCATCTTCTGAGAAAAGTTATTTGCGGGAAAACACATAATGTAGAAACAGAAACATTGTAGAAAGTCAATGGTTCATTAAATGTAAACGTGTCTCTTTCTTTTAGCATTTGATGGAATTCTGGCTGGACAATCAGACCTTGATGATGATACTTGAGTTCTCAGAAAGAACAGGAGAGAGGTCATATAAAGACATGCAACAAGTAGTCTGCACTATCCACCTCACCATCACACAGAAGAGCTCCTCTGTCCAGTGGGACGCCTGCTGCCCCTCTCAGAGCTGGGCGACCCTTCACCTCTGCTGTGCACTGAGGCAGACACAAGCCTCTGAGTGTCTTCTTCCATCGTCTGCCCACTCCCTGCCTGTGTATTTGTAATGCGGTGTGTGTGTACTGTGTGTGTGTGTTTGTGTACGGTCCGTGGAGCGTCCATAGCCACGGGCCTCTCCTGTCCACTCCTGGCCCCTCAAACAAGGCATAGGCTTCAGCTTGATTAACCACTTAGTTCATCCTCTCAGACAGAATAATGCAGGGAGAAAGCAGCGTAATGAAGTGCTTCTCTGACGCCTTGATTTTTTGGGTTCAATACTGTTTGTTCCCTGTGGACAATCTGAAGATGCTTCTTTTTCGCCAAAACAAGTGCCCATCCATGTCCCTCTCTCGCCATCCCTAACTGGTGTGAATAAACATAATCATAATAGTACATATTTTGAGAGGAAATTGGAGGCTTTTTCTCTCAAATCACTTCTGATGGGCTGTTCGTCTTTCTAATTATGTAGATTATACTGCGTGTGTCAGACATGGGCTCAACAGACGTGGAATAGAAGAGTGCTTTGCCTTTGTACCGGATGGAACAGAGTGTCAGAGTTCCACAAAGGTTGGCAATTACGTTCTCCTGTATGCTTCTTTGTTCATGGGAAGAGGAACTGCACTCGACAGACAGACATGGATAGACTGTCTCAAGAATGATTGAGGATTGAGGAGTCAAGACTTAGTTGAAAGTCAAGTAACTGTGCAGAGCCTGCAGTCTAGCAGCAACACTGACGGCTAGACACATATACCAATCCCCAGACCCCACCGTAAACTGGGGTTCAATTCCTGCGTCTACCTATCCTACTGTTCTCCTACTTGACTGTCTCTCTCTCTGTTTCCAACTGTCTAAATAAAGTGCAAAATGTAAAAAATATAGGAAAAAGGAATGTCAATTAACTGCTGTTAGTGTTTTTCTTTCATGATATCAAATTGTCTCTGCCTACATTCCTACTAAAACTCATTTACAATGTACAGTATCTGACTTTAAGGACTTCAAATAGCCCTGTTTACTGGAAACAATCTTCTGTTAAGAACTTTCACAAACATCCCTCATTGAGGAAATAGATGCCATGTCAAAAACCGAAAATTCACCTGAAACTTTTACAGAAAATGTCACTTGTACTTTTCGATCGGCGCTCCAAGCAGCTCGAACTCCACCCTAACGACACATCGCTCTTTGAAAAAGACGCCATGGAGTGAGTGATGTGACACACATTCATCCGTGTACACAGCGGGGATGACTTGTCAAAATCTGTGGGTGATTATTTCTGTCCAAGATATGTCAGACCAAGGATTTGACGCAACAACTTCCCTTTGCACTCCGCTCCAATAGACACAAAAGAGGAAACGGGGTTCGGTTAAATATCTAGGGCCTTTTCACTTGTCCATCCAGGGCTGATATCCAAAGCTGAAGTTAGAGTGCAACATTATAATACTCAATTGACTTCACCTACAGACCTGCTACCCACTCCAAACACAGGTAGGCTAATTCAGTTTTCATTCTAATAACCAATAATCCCAGATTTATCTAGACAGATATTTCTGATTTAAAAATTGTAGCTAGCAAAGGTTTGTAGCAGTAGGCCTGTGTGGTTTTCATTTGAATGGATTCCATAAATTTGGATGATGATGGAATTCGGCCCCTTGTCTGGAGGTACATCAAACCACAGATCTAGGATCAGATAACCCTATCCACAATGCTACCCTTGAGCATGAGGGGGGATGAAGTATCTGACCGTAGACGATTGGTTGGATACAATTTATACCTACTCTGGTTCTATCCCTCCCTAACTTCTCCACTAACCACATCCTGCTTAACAGGAAGTATCTTATTCAGGATGGATTGCTCTTTACAAACATTGGAAACATTTAAACTGTTGACACTTGTTGGATATTTTTAAGTGATGGTTCCGATTGGCTACGCCATGTTGGGGAACTAAAATAACTCTATAATAATATAGCAAATCAAATCAAATTTGATTGGTCACATACACATATTAGGCAGATGCTATTGTGGGTGTAGGGAAATGCTTGTGTTCCTAGCTCCAACAGTGCAGTAGTATCTACCAATTCACAATAATACACACAAATCTAAAAGTAAAAGATTGGAAGTAAGATTTATCTAAATATTAGCTCGAGTAATGTCGGAGTGGCATTGACTAAAAATACAGTAGAATAGAATACAGTATATAAATATGAGATGAGTAAAGCAGTATGTAAACATTATTTAAACATTATTCAAGTGACTAGTGTTCCATTACTATTATATAAGCTTGATTCTAAGTCATTATATCCCCTGAATAAAATGTATGTAGTAATGCTGAGGTTTACTGCCATTTGATTTTCTCCAAACAAAGAAGAAATCCGTCTCGCTTTGTGATTGAGAAGTACCAGGAAAGGAAATAAACACGTGAGTCACCGCGTTGCTTTGGAAGTTCACTATGAACTCATCCTTGTGTGTTCGCTGCAGATAGTCGTGTTGCTGCGGCCGTGCAGTTGCCTGTGCTTGTTCTTCTGAGAGCAGCATGTCTCGTGTGCTGGGATTGTTTTTGTTCCAGTGAACTTCAACAATGTACACAATGGCATTGCAAGAAAAGCCTTCCGCACCCCCCTTTTTTGTGGGGGGGGGGGGGGGGGGGGATTTCCTGTTTTGTTTGGTCACCAGATATTATTCTCAATATGTTTATAAAACTCTCTCGGACTTCTGTAATTTGGCACATTCATCATGGGGCATTTGATCCTGTTTAGGCAGGAATGTATTGGCTTGCACCCCACACTGGTGAGGGGCGAGGGACCCAGTGCGAGTATTTAAAAGGGCACATGAGTCATTACAGAACGTGTCACTATGACTTAGCGAAAACTCTACATGCCTATTGTGCATTCTGAGTGGTGTGTCCACTATGTGAAAAGTGTTTGTTGTCAGTGTGTTGTAATTTGTGTGGGAGTAGGCTACTGGATGAGTCAGTGTTAATTCATGATTCATGTAATACCTAGGCTATAATAGGATTTCTTAATATAGTTTCACCCCAACTGGACGTAAACGTATAATAGTCCTTTATGCATTCCTATAGGATGGCAAGAGAGGGGAACCACACGGAGCATAGGAAATAGTGTATACATTGCCCTCTTGTGGATCATAGGGGAAAGACAACATGAGCATGAAGACAAGAAGAGCACCTTAGACCACTACCATCTTAGTGTTCAGTATCTCAGATACAACACTGTTCAGATATTATACTAATGTTAATGATAGTAGACAAAATAACATTGCCTCAATAAGAAAAGGATGACTTTGGTTTGAGATGACACCACTCTTCTATCAAGTGCTATGTCTGGTGATGGGAGAGCCCTTCAGATACTCACTTTACCGTAGAGGGGAAAAGAGTGGGCACTTCACTGCTCCACGGACACTAAACTAAAACGCTGAAAGAAGGCTTGAATAGAGAGAAGATAGCGGGATGGAGATATACGGACGGGAGAGAGAGAGACGGGCAGAAATGCGGACAGAAAGAAAGTGAGAGAGAGACCCGAGAAACAGAGACGAAGACGTAGAAAGAGAGCGAGAGAGAGATCAAATAATGTAAACATTGTATCATTGTATGGTCTAACAGTTCAGTTCCAAGTGGAGACCATGCTAACCTTACCCCAGTGGGGGGTCTCGTTGAGTTCAGTGAACGTATACGTTGCAACCCAGACCTGACCAACTAGAGATGACATAGATTGACATAGAGGATGGAGACGAGGAATCTATCTCCCACCCACTGAGACTACTCCACTGTCTCTTATGCTGGGGCGCATTTGTCTTTGAAGTAATGAAAGTGATCTGATTGACTTGCGAGGCAGACAGTCAGACAGATACAAGTGTATTTTCTCTCTCGTGGGTAGGGTAATGCTGTAATCGCAAGGCAGACATGCTCTCTGTCTGTCTGTCTGTCTGTCTGTCTGTCTGTCTGTCTGTCTGTCTGTCTGATAACGGAACACAGATGGTACAAATTTGTGAAGAGACTGTTCAATCAACAAGTGTGATATCTTGACAAAGGACGCGAGCTGTCCGCTACCTCAAAACAAATAGCCCGTGTGTCAACATGCCTCTCGAACAACACGCCCAAAGAATGATCAGACTGTCAGGAAACATCTTGAAACACAGAATTGGACTGGTAGGCCTATTCTACCCGGCAGTTGAAAGGAAAAGTGATGTCAAGAAGTAATTTGATATAACTATGACCTATAATCTGAGTTCATTTCCACACGTAACACGTGGTGATTGTAGAGTAGCAGAGTGCTTACGGTTGGGCTGTTCAGAATAGCAGGGCTGTGCTGTGCCGTGAATAAGGCCTGCATCTCTCCAGGGTCCGTAGCCTCATCATTATCCCAGCTCAGTGACTCACATCCTGAGGAGAGAAAGCAGTCTCTCATGGCTGCCTTGTTCACAGCTCCACGGGAGGTGTGGAGGGACAATGATGGAGAATTAGCGGTGAAAAGAGCAAATAAATAGGTGCTTGCTACTTGAAAGGCCAGTCACAAAGCCCCAGCAGCCCACTGAAGACAAGAGAGGAAAGAGAGAAGAAACATGTTTTTTTCTCTTCATGTCTTGCCTGATGAAAATAAAGGGTTGAGGCTCAAAGGAAGACATAGAGGCAGTGGGGGATAGGAGGTGACGAGAGAGCAGAGAGCCTCACAGAATGGTGGTGTCTATGGGATGGGTTTTAATGAGGAGGAGAGGTGGAGGGTGGTTGAGTGGGTGAAAGGGGGCATGGGGGGGGGGGGGGGGTTTGCTCGTCAGACTGTGACACAGACGCTCAGAACATAACATCCTCCTGAGGAAACGATGCACTGACTTCCTCTCTCTGGGGCTGGGAAGGACGTGTGTGTATGTGTGTGTTTTTGGTTGCACTATCCTTGTGGGGACCAGAAGTCCTCACAAGGATAGTGTAAAACAATCAAAATGTGGCCGGTCCCCACAAGGAAAAAGGCTATTTTAGGCTTAGGGGTTAGGTTTAGGGTTACAATTAGTGTTGGGGGTTAGGTTTAGAGTTAGGAGTTAGGGTTATGTTTCGGAGTTTGGGGTTAAGATTATGTTAAGGGTTAGGGAAAATAGGATTTTGAATAGGAATAATTTTTTTGGTGCCCACAAGAATAGTCAAACAAACGTTTGTGTGTGTGTGAGTTGGGCAGAGGAGGGGCAGAGGGACAATCACAAAAGCTGTGTCTTTTAAAAGGAGCGAGACCGTATAACATTTGCATGTTGCCTTCGAAAGACCCCAAATAAATAGCCTGGAGGCCCGTTAAATCAGGAAGATGTAACTGGGATCTGATTGACCCATTGATGGAGAATTAAGTGATCAAACCATGCTGTGATCAATAAGTTGCAAGAGAGAACACAATACAAGGGGATTCAAAACTTTTAAGCTTCCTAACATGTCATGTTTCATCATCTTGTGACTCAATCATATTCAACCTCGATTTTACGGCAGACTGTGAATATATTTTGCTGAATCTATTCTATATGGAATATGCATGTAGTGTGAGGTCCATCTCATTGAAATATACAGAACAAAAATCTAAAACGCAACATAAAATAATTTCAAAGATTTTACTGAGTTACAGTTCAAGTTTTTTTATTTTTCAAATTATTTGTACCTTTATTTAACTAGGCAAGTCAGTTAAGAACAAATTCTTATTTTCAATGACGGCCTAGGAACAGTGGGTTAACTGCCTTGTTCAGGGGCAGAACGACAGACTTTTACCTTGTAAGGAAATCAGTCAAAATAAATAAATAAATCTGGCCCTAATCTATGGATTTCGCATGACTGGGCAGGGGCGCAGCCATGGGTGGGCCAGTGAGGGCATGGGCCCACCCACTGGGGCCCAGCCAATCAAAATGAAAAAAAAGGGCTTTATTACAGCTAGAAATACTCTTTAGTTTCATCAGCTGTCCGATTGGCTGGTCTCAGATGATCCCGCAGGTAAAGAAGCAGGATGTGGAGGTCCTGGGCTGGCGCGGTTACAAATTCTCTAACATGACGTTGGAGCCAGCATATGGTAGAGAAATGAACATTCAACTCTCAGCATGCCAATTGAACGCTCCCTCAAAACTTGAGACATCTGTGGCAGTGTGACAAAACTGCACAATTTCAGAGTGGTCTTTTATTGTCCCCGGCACAAGATGATGATCATGCTGTTTGATCAGCTTATTGATATGCCACACCTGTCAGGTGGATGGATTATCTTGGCAAAGGAGAAATACTCACTAACAGGGATGTAAACAAATTTGTGCACAACATTTGAGAGAAATAAGTTTTTTGTGCATATGGAACATTTCTGGGATCTTTTATTTCAGCTCATGAAACATGGGACCAACACTTTACATGTTGCATTTATATTTTTGTTCAGTGTAAATGCATATATAAATAATTTTGGTGGGCATATATAGTCACATCCTTATTTTTCAATTCAACACTATCCACCCTTAACATAGGTGTCAACTGTTTAGTAAATGATAGACAAAGACAGTCACTGCTAAATGACTTAGGGCCATTTGACCTCTAAATATGGCTAAGTAGTGTAATGGGTGCAACTGGCAACAAAAGCCTGGTTTAGTGACATTATCTTGCCCACAAGTGCCCATTAGTATATTACCACTGGCAAAATGGACTCCTTGTCAGAGATGGCAGAATGTCCTCTCCCTAATAGAGGGACCTACACACAAACAATGGCTAACACAGACACAGACCCAAGTCAAGTGCAGACAAGGCCAATTGTTCAAAATGGGCAGGCTAAAACAGGGATCACCAGTGGAATGGACGATAGGTGGACTAAATATTTTTTATTTTCCCGTCACCCAACTTCATCCAACACATTTGTCCAGTGTCTGAGATAGAATGGGCAATTATCTAGCACCCCGGTGTTCTGCAATGCTGGCAACAGAAAAAAAGAAGGGGCAATTAAATAGTGTTTGCGTTATGCACAGAGAGAGGGATAGGGACAGGGAGAGAGAGAAAGCGAGAGAGGGAGAGTGAGGGGGAGAGAAAAAGAAGGGGAAAGAGGGAGAGATGGAGAGAGAGTCAGCCAGAACCTTGCCAATTACATCTCCATGTGAAAGAAGGGATGAAGAGGAGAAGGGCCATTGCTTAGGGCCCACACACTTCTCCTTCCCTTCCACCTCACCTCCCTTACCTCCCTATTAGAGGCCCCTTCCCTTCTAGTCTCTGCTCTGTTTATTTCTCAAAGCTGTCTCTGAGTGTGTGGGGCCGTCTCTCCACTGCCTGAGCTCTAATGGGGAACACCTTGGGATGACACACAGACATTCAAACAGGCATGGGCCAGGGCAGCAGAAGCTGGCTGAGAGGTCCTGATTTGTGATTAACAATGTCGGCAGAATTTGCCCGACTCCATATCTAAACAAAACCACCAGGAAAATGAAAGATGTCAACTTGTATGTTGTATGGTTAGGGCCAATTATTTGACACGTGTGCATAATAGACTACTGAGAAAGGCCCCAAATTGACTTATTGACGTACAACATAAAGTAAAACATGGCATTTATATGTATTACACTGTTTACAGACAGGCCACACTGCACTGGATCATGATTTGGATGAATAGTCCCCAATATGTCACTTTAAGTCATTTACAGATAGCTCTCGTTATTTACTGATACCATTGGTTTGTTGGCAGACTTGTTTTCCCCAATTCAATTGCCCAGCTTGATTTAGTTTATGTATCAACTGAATTCAGTATGCCGCGGTAATTTCGATGGTTTATACAGAACATGATGCTCTTTATTACTACAGTGACACTCTCATTATCCCCTAAAAGATTTAGTAGCTTTAGGAAGAGATAAGGACATTACCCAGCGAGCATGACCCCATGGCCCCATATGGGTATTTGGTGAGCAAGGTGGGCAGGGGCAAACATTACAGAGTGGCTTAATGACTGTAGAGGCCCTTGTCTGTCCTGTTTCTCTTCGACCCAGACAAGACCATTCGTGGAGAGCCATGTTCGATTCCCCGACGGACCTGCCTGTGGTGCAGCTGGTGAGGGGTCAACTAAGGGGACAGCCTGAGAGGGTGAAGCAGGAATACTTGGGCCCCCCAGGACCACATCCCCATACCTGGCCCCAGCAGCACCGGCCCTACCTCTACCCTCCTCACCCTGCATGTCCAACCCGGCCTGCCCGCCCTCCATGCCCATACCTGGGGGCGTACTACACAGAGCAGCAGCCTCCAGCCTGGTATCAACCACACAACACAAGGAAGGTATGGACAACCTTCTTGTTCAATTTCTCACATGGGGGATATACAACTCTTTACCTACAGTTGAAGTCAGAAGTTAACATGCACTTAGGTTGGAGTCATTAAATCTCGCCTTTCAACCACTCCACAAATGTCTTGTTAACAAACTATAGTTTTTGGCAAGTCGGTTAGGACATGTACTTTGTGCATGACACAAGTAATTTGTCCAACAATTGTTTACAGACAGATTGTTTCACTTATAATTCACTGTATCACAATTCCAGTGGGTCAAAAGTTTACATACACTAAGTTGACTGTGCCTTTAAACAGCCTGGAGAATTTCAGAAAATGATGTCATGGCTTTAGAAGCTTCTGATAGGCTAATTGACATCATTTGAGTCAGGTGTACCTGTGGATGTATTTCAAGGCCTACCTTCAAACTCAGTGCCTCTTTGCTTGACATCATGGGAAAATCAAAAGAAATCAGCCAAGACCACGTTCATCTGTACAAACAATAGTACGCAAGTATAAACACCATGGGACCATGCAGCCGTCATACCGCTCAGGAAGGAGAGGCGTTCTGTCTCCTAGAGATGAACGTACTTTGGTGCGAAAAGTGCAAATCAATCCCTGAACAACAGCAAAGGACCTTGTGAAGATGCTGGAGGAAACAGGAACAAAAGTATCTATATCCACAGTAAAACGAGTCCTATTTCGACATAACCTGAAAGGCCGCTCAGCAAGGAAGAAGCCACTGCTCCAAAACCACCATAAAAAAGACAGACTACGGTTTGCAACTGCATATGGGGACAAAGATCATACTTTTTGAAGAAATGTCATCTGGTCTGATGAAACAAAAATAGAACTGTTTGGCCATAATGACCATCATTATGTTTGGAGGAAAAAGGGGCAGGCTTGCAAGCCGAAGAACACCATCCCAACCGTGAAGCACGGGGGTGGCAGCATCATGTTGTGGGGGTGCTTGCTGCAGGAGGGACTGGTGCACTTCACAACATAGATGGCAACATGAGTAGGGAAAATTCTGTGGATATATTGAAGCAACATCTCAAGACATCAGTCAGGAAGTTAAAGCTTGGTCGCAAATAGGTCTTCCAAATGGACAATGACCCCAAGCATACTTCCAAAGTTGTGGCAAAATGGCTTAAGGACAACAAAGTCAAGGTATTGGAGTGGCCATCACAAAGCCCTGACCTCAATCATATAGAACATTTGTGAGCAGAACTGAAAAAGCATGTGTGAGCAAGGAGGCCTATAAACCTGATTCAGTTACACCAGCTCTGTCAGGAGGAATGGGCCAAAATTCACCCAACGTGTTGTGGAAGTCTACCCGACATGTTTGACCCAAGTTAAACAATTTAAAGGCAATGCTAACAAATACTAATTGAGTGTATGTAAACTTCTGAACACCTGGGAATGTGATGAAAGAAATAAAAGCTGAAATAAATCATTCTCTCTATTATTATTCTGACATTTCACATTCTTAAAATAAAGTGGTGATACTAACTGACCTAAGAAAGGGAATTGTTACTGGGATTAAATGTCAGGAATTGTGAAAAACGGAGTTTAAATGTATTTGGCTAAGGTGTATGTAAACGTCCGACTTCAACTGTATGTGCAGCCTATGTGTTTGATTGACAAATCTACTGTACATTTAAAGCAGTGGTCACCAACCTTTTCTGAGTCAAGATCACTTTCTGAGTCAAGATCACTTTCTGAGTCAAAATGCATGCCGGGATCTACTACTCCATTTTTTAAAAACATGACTTAAAAAACGTAAGCCTATGTGTAACATTAACCAATTAAGAACAGTACTGTAGCAATGAAGTTCATGCAGTAAGCTATAGGTCCAATACATTATCACAGTATACTGGCTTTGTTTCAATTGCCCTGCCAATGCATTGTTGTTCTGGACATTTTTTGAAATTATATTTCAAAATTTGAGGTTGGCTATATGATCACACCGGTAATAGATCGATCAGTTGTTGTATTACTCGTGAGGCACAGCTAAGTGAGCATACATTTAAATAATTAGCTCGTTATTTGTACTTTACTGGGCTGAAGGTCCCTGCATCTGATGGTCAGTCTCAGTGGAGGGAGAGAGCAGCAGACGGACATGCTGACCACACCACTTGCGTCGCATGCGCTGCAAAATAAATGTGCATATATATGTTATTCAATCATTGCATCCCCACTGCTCGCAAGCGTCTGCGTAGCCAGGCGCTAAAATAGAACGTGGTTCTATTTGTGACGCTTCACACGCTGCAAGTCCCTCCTCTCCCATCTCCTCATTGGTTTTTAGGTGCATATACCCATGTGGGTGATTGAAAGATGAACTGAGGTCCACACTCCAGTCCAGTTGGTAGTGGTAATGCACCTTAAAGTTGGTTGCCAACCGCCATATAAAGTCCAAAGAAGAAGAAGCCTGAAGTAGGCGAGATTACTAGAAACGAACTCGGTTTAACGCTACCCTTTTATCTGTGGATTAATTGTTGGAGTAGAGGACCTTGTGCATTTCAGGTAAAATAACAATCCAATGTTTATATCCCAGGACAAATTAGTTAGCAACAGCAATCTAGCTAGCTAATTTGCCATAAATGTTTAATGCTTTTCGACCTGTCCCCAAATTAATACAGTTGGTTCAGAGTTTGTTTTGATAGTTCAACCTGCGTGTCCTGATCGCGTCTGGTGTGCGTGAACAAAATCAACATGCGCGCGAGAGGTTTGGTCCGCCTCTCAACGTTCCCCCGCTCTCCCTTTCCTCTGCTGACACTGACCAAAAAGGGACATCGTCTTCCAGCTGATGGTGAAATTTGAGTTGCACCGCTTTAATCCTGCCTCATGCACAAATACCTGTTGTTACTCCAATGAACAGAGAAAGTGAAATTCTTCACTATTAAAAAAGACCCATGCCTCTAATAATAAAAGCCTATCGATACACTTTCCTACTCATTCATTACAATACTGATTGTTGTCTGTGTGGAAGTAGGAAGAACATTGCATTTTATGGCATTTAAAAGTGTTGGAAAAAAAGTGTTGACAGTGTTGACAGACAACTTAAACATGAACTAACTCATTAAAACAAAAGCTCTTTGGTGTATTCGTTGACCGTCTCTCTCTCGTCATGGTTTTAAACTTTTTGAAATCTCATAGTATCAACTTTGCTGTAGCGTTTTTTTTATGCCTGCTACATCACTGCCGACACGGTAATCTCAGCCATCCGATTGGCCAGCAGTAGGCCTAGTGCACTTGATTTGCTCTCCTGGCCTGCCGGGAAGTCAGAGTTTGTCCCTTCAGACACATGAAATGATTCAAAATTGGAACATTTCTCCTACCCGGCGCACAGGGCAGCTGAATCGGGTACACCTACCGCCAACAGCGGGAGACAAGAAGAAAAAAAAAGATTGATGATTTATCGTTGGGTTTTTATACAGAATGTTTGGCGATAGAATAGGAAAGCCTTGGAGATCGACCAGTTCCGACCGACTGTTGTAAAGTATGGCTGTATCAATGAAGGCACACAAATCATTTTAATTCATAAATCAACAAGGTGAATGATGCTCATTGTTGATGATCCTGTCACATTCTGAAGCTCAATATGGCTCGTAAGCAACTAGAGGTACTGAGGTGATGCACCTAGCTCTGTTCAAGGGCAGTGTTGTTGCTGTCCCTAGCCGGTGGTGGTGGAATCTATATTTTGATTAGTGTTGTGTGAGACTTGGCTGAGTGTGTGTGTGTGTCTGTCCGTGCATTCCGGCTGTCTCTGCTCTGCTATCAATACTTAATCTCATGATGTGGCATGCCGATGCCCGCACATTTGAGCCAGGAACCACCCAAAAAGTCTCTGTGTTTCAAGGGTCATTTCTCAGGAATTCTGTCCCACAGGATTTGGCCAGTATTTTCCCTGAGAATAAGTCCTCCTCAAAAAGTGCTGATGGACCACTGAGCCAAGACATGTCACTGGAATTATAGCTTTCAGTGTTAACATGTGCGTGTGTACGTTTATTTTGGTTGTACTAACACTAAATCCGGTTTCTTTTGAGTTTTTTTACTCTCTCTCCTCCCCTGGCTTCTAGCTATGCAACTGAGAGTTTATATTTCCCAGTTTGGGGATGTTGGGGCTGTTGTCTATGAAGTAAAATAACTCCCAGCTCAGTTACAGTTGGCCAAGACAGGTTACCCAAAGCAAGAAATGAATCAGACTTTCAGCCGGTGTTGGGGAGAAGTCAGGGAAACTTCAAAGCAGCAGTTCTGTTTTCTCTGGTCTGCAGGAGGCCTTTCATGTGTTAAAGTGTGTCTGGTTCAGGGGAGCTAGGGCCTTACCCGCTTCTCGGTGTGTGTGCCATTGAGTGTGTGTGTGTGAGAGAGAACGAGAAAGAGCGATTAAGAATGTGTGTGTATACACCTGTGTATTTATTTGTGTGTGTACTCACACGTGTTTGCCTGTGTGTAAGAGGTACCAAGAGGGTCGATCCTATCAGAAGCAGGGTCTCCCCTAAGGTTGCTGAGGGCATGGGGGATGGATGGGAATCCAGCAGTGTGTATGTACAAGCAGCCCCTGCTGTGAGCCTGATTATGCCTGATGTTGACTGTCTCAGGGCAGGGGCAGGTGGAGGTGGAGGTGGAGGGGTTGGTGGGGGGCCCAAAGCTGACAGCCATATGGACCAGCCTGAGGGACTGGGTGTAGGAAAGGGGGAAGGTGTAGTTAGGGGGGGGGGGGGGTAGCTAGGCTCCTTACATGCTAAGCCACAGAGATTCAGGCAGTGATTGGACCAGACCACCCATCTGGGCTGGCGCGGTGCCTGGGGGTGTCGTGCTGTGGCCCACTAGGCCTGCAGTCAGTCAGTATGAGGGACTCTATCTATGTATCTACACACTCCAGTCCAGACCCCATCTCTGCTGGGATGAATCCAAAGGAAGAGCCAGAGGTAGGGTATTAACCACAACCAGGGCAGCTGTGGTTCAACAGAAGAGCTTTTATAGTGTAGGCCTACACACACTCTGAGCCTGCCTGGGAGACCTGAGGGCCAGTTGCAATTACTATACAGTACTGTAGCATCTTTGAACTATACCTAGGCTACTCCGCTTTTTTAGGTTTCTTGTCTCTGTGTCAGGGAAACAGTCCATCTACCATATGGAGAAACACTGTCGAGCAGATGTGGATTCCCCTGGCACACATGGTTCTGATCCAATTCCTTTAAGTGGATAAAGGGAAAACAAAAAAATACGTAATGTACTTTGTTGTATATGGAAGCTGGTGTTTGGAGGATATATAACGCTTTTTTGGTTACTACATGATTCCATATGTGTTATTTCATAGTTTGATGTCTTCACTATTATTCTACAATGTAGAAAATAGTAAAAAGAAAGAAAAACCCTGGAATGAGTAGGTGTTCTAGAACTTTTGACTGGTACTGTATATCTCATACTGTACTTTCCTCCCCAGATGGTAAAAAGAAGGAAATACACTTTTTCCATTTGCATGTAAAACATAAAAATGAATCCATTCCAGTATTAATACTCCCTATACATTAAAGTAAAGGCCTTGGAGATTTTTGGAGATTTTCAGATATGATTCGTAACAGCATTTAAACGTTGTGTTTTATGACCTGGGGGAAATAGAGTCACCTTTTTACTGAAGAATGTGTCTGTTTTTTTAGGATTGTGTTTAGCTTTTTGTATATTGTTGTGTATAATAACGTGTAGTTTAATGTGTTTGTTGTATTGTGACGTGTATTGTGGTGCTATACAGGGCTCATCTGGAAAAGAGACCTTGGTCTCAGCACTGATTCCCTGTTAAAATAAAGGTTAACAATAATAACAACACGTCATCCCGGGGCAGTCCCGTACATCTGACCTTTTTCAGTTGTCCCACCTTTTCTTTCTACAAAAAAAGGTCCTTTTGTCAGCATGACTCGTCACTTATTTTGGCGAATCACTTTTTTGATGTTTTGTAACAGATGTCTCTTTCCATGGATCAAATGGGTGCACAGTGCACTGTTTGGATGCTGGAATTATTTTGGAGTGGACGAACATGCGCAGGAAGCCTACTAAGTCACACACACACACACACACACACACACAGACACACACACAGACACACACACACACACACACACACACACACACACAGACACACACACAGACACACACACACATACACACACACACACACACACACACACACACACACACACACACACACACACACACACACACACACACACACACACACACACACACACACACACACACACACACACACACACACACAGAGTCCCAGTCCTGACCCCCCCCACCCTTACCTCTTCCTCCTAATAAAGTCATTGTATTATCCCCCCCTCTCTTCCTCCCACAGATGGGTTCTAGGCTGGGGCTTGAGACAGGACAGGGACGGCCTTCAGTGTGTCTGCCAACTCTCAGATCCCTGCCCCATCATCCACATACACACAGGGCCTACTGCACACTGGAACACTGGCATCCCTGGCCCCCATTAACAAGCGGCCCCCACATACTAGACGTTATGAGATTAATGCAGTGCATGTAGCAGGTGTCTGCCAAAATTCCATTCCTATTTAAACCTCCCGGCCCATACCAGCGGTTAATCCTATTACGGCTAATTGAGTGAAGTCGTCAGTCTTTTTCAGTTAAACCAAGTTCAGCCACTAATAGGATTCAAAACAAAAGGTACAATGCATGAAATAGAATAAGCAACCAGTTAGTCCAGTAGTGTGTGGCTGGAGCAGTGAGCGGTGAGCAGTGGCTAGTAAGGCCTGAGGAGATCTGCCCCCCCCTGCTGATTTGGGATCTGTTTTATAATGAGAGAGGGGTGAGGCTGGGGTCTCTGCAGGCTAGAGGTGCTGAGAGGGAGATCAGGACTCAGTGGTGGGAGGGTGTGGTGGTGGGTTTGAAGGGGTTATGGTACTAGTGAGGGGTTGAGGTGGGGGCTGTTGGTGGATGGTGACGTTCCTGTCTGATTATTGGATTGATCCTTATCCCACTGTGTTCATCAAAGGGACCACACAAGGGACAAAAATGCTCTATTAGTTGTGTCATGTCCATGTACACATGGACAATATGAACCTGGAGCCCATTTCATGCTGATCCTACTTTAGAGAAATAGGAATTACTTGAGCAAAGCCCTTAACGTTTCTTAATTTCCCTACGTTCTAAACGGAAAAGCAGACAAATTTTTCCTAATCGTTCATGACAGATGTAGAGTTGATCTCGATTTGTTAACACCACCAGGTCAAATGCATCAGTGGCCTCGTGAAAGACCCGACCCTAGCGCGATCTTATCTTGTCCTCCCTAGTCACCTATGACCTGCTCCTATCTAAAGAGGATGAGAAGCGAGAGAAGAAACAACTGCCTCACACAGACCCACTGTGTCCTGTCATCATTTGGCGTAATTTAGCCCCCTCCCCCTCATCCCTTCAGCCCCATCTCCCCTCTCCGGCCACCAAGTTAACTAGGCCAAAGTGGGACACACCTATTACCAGTGGCGTCAGGACAGACACTGCCCCAGGAACTAACCTTTGGAGAGGGGACAGGGACCAGTCTGAGACTGGTCTTAGCCAGGGGTGCTGGGCTACACGGACTCCCTTTGAAGAGGACAGCCATGGAGACCAGGCTAGCAGTGATACACAGTAGTTCCATGGGGTGAAATTAGAGACACGTCTGTCTGTTCATGACAGACAACTATTAGTCTCCCTAGGCAGACGGGCTGTTGCCAGGGTGGCAGGTAGCCTGGCCAGTAACAGAAAGGTTGCTGGTTCGAAAAATCTGCCGTTCTGTCCTTGGGCAAGGCAGTTAACCCCCACATTAACTGCTTCCCGTCCGCCGATGACGTGGATGCCGATTAAGGCAGCCCCCTACACCTCTCTGATTCAGAGGGGTTGGGATAAATAAAGAAGACACATTTCGGTTTAATGCATTCAGTTGCGCAACTGACTAGGTATCCCCTTTCCCTAGGTCTGGGATTTCCGTCACTAGACAACTAAGGGAGCATTTGGACTAGCTGACATCGAAAGAACACAACTTCTTTAAAGTCCAATGGAGTGAGTCAAAAAGAAATGCAAATCTTAATCTGGTTTTGGAGATGCAATAAACTTGAAAATAAGAATCTAAAATACAATTCATGACAAAGTATGAGATATGCAAGATCTTACATAAGCATACTTAAATTGTACGCAACTAAATTCAATTTTAAAACCCCTCAATAAAAAGGCAAACTGGTTTAACGACATCCTGAAATAATATAACAGGTTAAAAAGACCTTTTTAACTGACCTTTCACTAAGCACGGTAGACTGGCCCAACAAAGAACTATAATATTCACAACTCTCATTTTCTACAGTCTACTTAGAACAATCCCTTAAATCTCCTAAGTGTTTAAAGAGCTTACAGGCAAAAAAAACAACAGCAATTACCGAGCTAATTCAAATCCTCACACTAATTCCATTGGTGGGTGCTGTACTGTGGACTCCTGTATATTTTATACATATAAATAAAAGTACATTATCTATCTATAGAATCGCCCATGAAAACTTTACTTCCCTCACCCATCATCTCCAGACAAGGACATGACCTCTCCGTATTCACGCTTTCAGATGGAGGGAGAGATAAAGTGGCCCAACAGACAATGAAATACTGAGTTGCCGTCTTTTCCGCCTAATCGCATTGACACGGGTTGCTTAACAGATGACGGCCCCTCTCCTCCGCCATGGCCTTCACTGCTAGGATAATATGTCCTTTTGTTTCTTGTATTTACATGGAATCCTCTGTGATGTTGAGGGTGTATGACTTGACCTGCAGCGGTAAGAGGGGTGTCCATAGCGTTGGATCTGAATATTATCAGTTACAGTACAATGTCAAATCAGTGCTTCGGTTGGAGGTGGTCTCTCTAGCAAAAGAGATGTTATCTCAATGAGACTATCCTGTATAAATTAGGGTTTAATTCAATTAAAATGAAAGGGAGCAAGAAGAATGTCTCTCAGTGTTTGCAGTCCACTGAGTATAGGCCTATTCCATTCTAGCTTGGTTCCAGTCTGATTTATATCTGGCAACAGAGTAGTTAGAGGAGTCTTCTTTTTTGGGCCACATATTTCTGAAGTGCACAACCCACGTATTGTGGGGTTTAGTATCTACTATTCTACTTGGTAGGGTAGACAGACAGACAGACAGACAGACAATGTCATTGACTGTACTTTATCTATACTATCTATCTATACCATAAATCAAGTGTGGCCTTTCCAACAGGCTGTTAACTGGCTCAAACTGTGACAGAGCTCCGGGCGGTTAACCCTTCATTCAGCTGTGGGAAATGAAAAGGAAGGAGCAAGCAAAGTCCACTGTGGAGAGCCATGTAGTTTTAGCTGGGTTTGACTTGTGGGAATCAAGGTTAGGGACAGAGAGTGTCTTCAATGGCTGGTTGAAGCAGGAGTTGTGACATAACAAACTAAATCACTTTGGATAAAAGTCTTTAAATGCTAAAATGGTCATGAATGATTACACACAGAGAGTTTATCCCTCCTGTCAGAGACATTTAAAGTTCAAATGGTATGTCTGCCCCCTGGTCTGTCCTCCGAATTAGAGAGGGTTTAAACCAGGGGTGGGCAAACTACGACAAGCGGGCCACACTAGATAGAGAGTACGTAGAAATGATAAATAGACTACATACTGTCCTTTTTCTAGTTTGCAAATTGATTTGGACAACAAAAAATCAGGCCCCTGCTAAAACCTTTGCCCACCCCTGGTCTAAATGGTCAATTCCCCCGGTAACATCACCAACCACAACCACCCCCAGATAAGTGAGGGGGGAGAGGGTTATTGGTGTTGTGGAACCTACGAACCCTAAAGATTAAGAACGAGAACCCAAATGAAGGGGGTCAGAAGAAAAAGGGGGGCCAGGAGAAAAAGTAAAAGATACAAAAATGTAAGAATTGGATTAATTGGCATAATGCAAGGTGGCTAGACACAGGGAGGAAGAGTGTCAGTGTTAGTAGGCAGAATCCCCACCATCCTCGAAGTAAGATGGTCTGCACAATTAGCCGTGCGACCCTTGACCCCGGTCAGAATAATTAATGAATAACAGAGGGGATAAAGACAAAAGACGTGGAGCGGTTTGGGTGAGGAGCACGGGCGGCGTAATACATCAAAGCGGGCCGGTAATTGGCCCGGTGGCTTTCATTCTTTGCCCTATTTCTTTCAATTCATTGACTCAAAATAATGGGTTCAGGTTCATTATCAACAGGTCGTAAGCTCTGGGAGTGCAAAACTTTCAACAGTGTAGTGGCTAAGCTGTGCTGAGTTGGGCTGTGCCATGTTGATGGGTGAGTGCTAAGCTAGCTATCCCCCCCGAGACCTGACGACATTATTAGCCAACAACGCCCAGGGAAAAGCAAGGAGTTGTACAGATACAGAACCGAAGAGTCAGAGTGGCCATCATATTTTAAGAAAAGTTTAAACCGGAACAAACACCGCTACTATCAAGCGATAGCCATTATGCTGGAATATAATTGGTATGGCCAGGTAAGTCAAACGGAAATGCTGTTTATAGCTGTGTTTTGTTTTAGTCACTCATTTCAAAGTAAGATTAGAAATAATGTAGAAAAAAGAACAATAATAATAATAATAATTACCAAATGGTACTAATATAATAATATAAGATGGCATCACTCTTTGAGAATTACGGGCATTTTACTAATTCTCAAATAACATTTTCAATAGAGTACATGAATGGACCATGTGTATGCAAAGCTGTAACAATTGAATTAACTTTTAGATAAAGCAACTGTATCGTACACAAAGCCAGGAAAGGATCATCAAAGTTGAATGAACTCTGATGACAAGATAAATATCCCTTGGTCAAGGCCCAACCACTTGGTCTACAGATAATCATCTCTGGCATGCTCTTGTCATGACCACTCATCTTCTCCTGTGTAGTTATCCTGTAGGTTGAGATGCACAGTTGAGTTAGGATAACAGGCTCTGAGATTAACAGCATGTGCACGGGCAAGTCTGGTGACGTCAGCAATGTTATGGCTACATGATTACTGTAATATAATTATGAAACTAATAGTCTAATGACCATGTAACACGCACATGGTCATAGAACAAGTAGAAGAGGAAGAGAGTCGTGGCATTTCGAGACGTGCATTTTCTTTAAAGGTGAAAGCTATGGTAAAGGCTACAACCTGATTATTTAAAAGGTTTTCTGAGCTTTCTTCCTTACACCGAGGTCACCTTTGACAGAAAACAACAAAAACAACCAAGAAAATATTTTTGAGAGACATATCATGCAAAGAGAATCGTAGATAGCCTATTGGTTAAGAGCGTTGGGCCAGTAACCGAAAGGTCGCTGGTTCCAATCCCCGAGCCGACTAGGTGAAAAATCGGTCAATGTGCCCTTGAGCAAGGCACTTAACCCTAATTGCTCCTGTAAGTCGCTCTGGATAAGAGCGTCTGCTAAAAGACTAAAATGTAAAAATGTCAAATAGGCCTGTTATCAACTCAAACTGAGGACAACATCAGGTTCACATACTCTGTGTTGCCTGATGACAGACAGAGGTGTGTATCTTGCAGTTCCACCAGTGAGGGTTAGTCACAATACACAACCTATGCTGGTGTTACTATTCTGGTGCTAACGGTGGCGCTGAAAGAGCGTGTGTACGGTAGTACATTCCACACAGGGAAAACACTGAGCTCCATTCACCTATCCGTACTATCAGGTGTCTCTGACTGTGTTTGCAGATGGCATTCTGTGTCAAAGGACACAATTCAGAAGGAACCGAAACATCAGATTACGTGTAATTAGCCCAACTCACGCTACATACTGTGGCGGAGAGAAGAGTGTAGGAGAGTTTAACTCAATTGCCTTAACCCGAGTTTTTAAGCAGAAGACACGTGATTGTTGTAAAAAAAAAAAAAAAGTACCTCAGCACTTGTTATGGTTCGAATCTAACCTCTTACAACTCACGCTTCTTTCTTTTTTTGAATCTGTGCTTTATTTGCTGTTAAAAGGTTTCCATAGTACCATTACCTGGGTGTGCCATGTCAAGCAATTAATATCCTAATAAGTCTAAAGTCAGTCTTTTGGTCTGGAGGGCACCCCGCTGTGATGAAAAGACTGGTGCCGTGTCACATTAGCCTCACACAGGTGCTCGCTCTCTTTCTCTCTTTCTCTTTCCGTCTCTCTCCGCTGCACATCAGATCATAGTGATGCTGAGCCCGAAAGAAAGGGGAGAGAGGTGGGGGGGGGGGGGGGGGGGGGGGGGGGTGATGGGGAGAAGTGAGAGGAAAAGGGGGAGAGAAGAAGTGGTGAGAAACATCCCAGGAATGTTCTGTGCTCTGGTAGTGCTGGAGTTAACGCTGGGATTATTAGCCGTCCCTTGTAACATTAAAAAGACCAGGCTGAAGCAACTGTTGGGCCTCTTTAAGGATTGCTACGTTACACCTTTAAAGGGTTTAGAGGCTTACTGCTGAGCTGACCCGCTCTGACATCACATGGAACACCATTTGAACTATCAGGGCAGTTAGTACTCAGGGTTCAGTGGGCTTGAGTGAAGTCAAAAACGTCTCAGCTGTTATCCTATTGTGAGATTAAGATGAAAGATAACGTCCGATAATCGATTGTTTTTGCCCTGTGATTGTTTTTGTTATCGACCAATAGCTATAGTATAGATCAGGGATGACCAACGTTGATGGGGGTGGGGGCCACCAAAAAAATTGGAACTCTGCTTACCCCCATCCATGGAGGAAAAAATACTACGTTTTAGAGTTAAATACTTGCAATTCTACACATTTTGCCATGGGGCAGAGAGAAGATTTTGCAGTTTTGCGGCAATTGGGTGGAGAGAAATGTTTGCTAATTCGACCAAATTTAGATAGCTGGATGCTAGACTAATTTACCAATCTAAACTAATTTATCTGACATGGGCTAAATGAGTGACTGTCAGTGACACAGAAAAACTGCTGATGCACAACCACAATTAGAAATGACACCCTGTGTATTCTAGTATTTTAACTCTCAACCGTAAATTGAGACCCCCAACAGTTTTTACATTTGTTTTTAGGAAATTGTTCCGCGGGACGCCAGTATATTGTGCTGGTATAGATTGTGCTAGCCTACACCTGCTACTGTACGCATACAAATCAAAGTAGATCAGTTGGTCATGAGAGGGTTTTAGAAGCGAGGAGAACTTAAAAAGAGAAGAGGCTTCTCCTCTACACGCAGGCAGGCTAAGAATACAGCTGATTCGCCGAGATGAGAAACGGACCTTATCTGATGTCCAACAAATCATTGTATATCTCCTCCGTGACTATCTTGGTGCTCGATCCTGGATCAGGTCCTAAAGAGATAGGACTGGGACAGGGGACGGAGACCCACGACAGGACACGGGGAGACAAGGCCCCTCTTTGACAGGCCGGCCAAGGGAGGCTGGTACAGTGGTTTACTTTGTACTCCTCGCTCTGGGGGCCTTGTCTTCTTCAATATTAAATTAAACTCAGGCTGAGATGATTAATCAATTAAGAAAAAAGGGGGGCCATTGATCCAATTTAAAGCAGACTGGCCTGGACAATTAATTATTGTTCTATAAAGAAATTATTGAATATTAAAATCTATTTTATTAAGTTATAACAGTACCGTTATGAACTATAGTAGAGTACTTTGGGGATAGTTCATGGTTCATTACATCCCCCTGTCTGTTGTCAGTGGAAAAAATACATTTGCATGCCGAGTTGTAAGTATTTGTAGAACTTTAATAGATAGTAGAGTACAATTAAAGCCAGTAAAACAAAGAGAATACAGAGGTCAATTACAGTGCCTTCAGAAAGTATTCATACCCCTTGACTTATTTCACATTTTGTTGTGTTCCAACCTGAATTCAAAATGGATTAAAAATATTTATTTTCTCACCCATCTACACACAATACCCCATAATGACAAAGTAAAAACATGTTTTTAGACATGAGTCAATACTTTGTAGAATTTTGCCTGTGCTTAGATCCATTCCATTTATTTTTTATCCTGAAAAACTCCACAGTCCTTAACGATTACAAGCATACCCATAACATGATGCAGCCACCACTATGCTTGAAAATATGGAGAGTGGTATTCAGTAATGTGTTCTGTTGGATTTGCCCCAAACATAATACGTTGTATTTAGGTCAAAAGGTTAATTGGTTTGCCACATTTTTGCAGTATTACTTTAGTGCCTTGTTGCAAACAGGATGCATGTTTTGGAATATTTATATTCTGCACTCTGTCAATTAAGTTAATATTGTAGAGTAACTACAATGTTGTTGATCCATCCTCAGTTCTCTCCCACCACAGCCATTAAACTCTGTAACTGTTTTAAAGTCACCATTGGCCTCATGGTGAAATCCCTGAGCTGTTTCCTTCCTCTCCGGCAATTGAGTTAGGAAGGACGCCTGTATCTTTGTATTGACTGGGTGTATTGATACACCATCCAAAGTGTAATTAATAACTTCACCATGTTCAAAGGAATGTTCAATGTCCGCTTTTTTATTTTTGCCCATCTACCAATAGGTGCCCTTCTTCGTGAGGCATTGGAAAACCTCCCTGGTCTTTGTGGTTGAATCTGTGTTTGACATTCACTGCTCTTCTGAGGGACCTTACAGATAATTGTATGTGTGGGGTACAGAGATGAGGTAGTCAATCAAAAATCATGTTAAACACTATTATTGCACACAAGTCCATGCAACTTATTATGTGACTTTTGAAACAAATTTACATTCCTGAATTTATTTAGGCTTTCCATAACAACTCAATCGACTCAAGACATTTCAGCTTTTAATATTTTATTAATTGGTAAAAATGTGTAAAAACCTAATTCCAATTTGACATTATAGGGTATTGTGTGAAGGCCAGTGACAAAAAAAATCTAAATGTAATCAATTCAGGCTGTAACACAAACAAAATGTGGAAAAAGTCAAGGGGTGTGAATACTTTCGGAAGGCATATGGGTTACTAAGAGTGTGACACATAACAAATCCCCGGGGCAATAGGATTGTGATGTCATTGTGATGATATATCCAGTCATTATTCCCTTGGGTAAGACAGGTTAAAAAAAAATAAAAAATTGTCACAGTATTTGTCAAAATGACACATGGCATGTATCCGAATTAACAAGGCTAATAGAAGTGTATAAAAGTGACTGTGACGTATGATTATGTGTAAACAACATTTAGCTAGGCTATGCAATGCGAGCATTGAGATTTATGGGCTGCTGTGTGTGTCGGGAATGTGGAGTTGTTAAGAGGACTTATGGCCCTTTTGTACGTACAACATTTTCACAGTATCTGAGTACATCCAAACAGTGTCTTGTGAGCATAACCACAATAACGATTTTAATTTATGATCTGGCAACTTTTCTTAAATCCTAATTTCTTTAGACTGTATGTGGGTTTCCCCCTTGCTTCTACAACACAGTAACCACCTCGTAACAAGACAGAGGACAGGGTGCCCATCTACTCTACCTCCTCCCCCCTATCCTTCACCGCTTTCACTGGCTCACGGTCGGTTCTAACCTCAGCCTGGGTGCCTCTGGGTAGCACAGATCTCCTCCTGTGCGCGCGTGCGCTCTGTCTCCCTCTCCCCCTCGAAACGTCCAACTGTGCAACGACAGGGGACCAAAGACGCTCAGGACAAACGCGCCTTTGTCCGCCACACACAAACCACATATGATTTGTTCCCGTAAGGTCAAAGTTGATCAAATGTTCTGCTTAGTTCTCATTAAACAGCTATTGCATTATTTCATTTCCCACAATTAGATTATGGGGGGGGGGGGGGGGGCGTAATGACTATATCGAGTGAAAGGTTTAGAACGGTGGCTTGCAGATTTAGCTCAGATATATACTTAATGTGCACTTTCAAAAGTTCGGAGGAGGATTTTACTGAGATCCAAAAGGTCAGTTGGGGGAGGAGGTAAGGCAGGGATGGAACCAGCGCTTTTATTTCATCTCCAGTCTCCACGTTATAAGCCAGGCAGGGCTGCTTTTAGTAACTCTGATATAGGAGGAATCAATGAAAGATTATTCACAACACGCAGTAAATATCACCCTGGTCGAAATGAAACCATTTTTTAGTGAGCTGTCAGCTTTTCTCCCTCAGTCACAGAGTAGATGATAAATCCAAACAATAGGAAAGCAGCGTGAGCTTCCCAGAATCAGACAGCCATGACAGGCCAGCTAATAGTTCACTCTCATTTCATCTACCCTGACATTTGGTGTAAAATGGACCAATTGTTTTCCATTCTCTTACCTCTATCGGAAGGCTTTCTGCTCTGAGCGGAAGCTCGCTGTTTTCCTAATTGTTCCTGAAATAAGACAGACCAACAAGGTTTGGTTAAAACCTATTGCATTAAATGTACAGTGGTTGTGTTCAGCCTGACTATCAGCGTAACAATGTCTACAAAGTTGTGTTGCTACCATGCTGTGTTGTCATGTGTTGCTGCCATGCTGTGTTGTTGTCTTAGGTCTCTCTTTGTGTAGTGTTCTGGTGTCTCTCTTGTCGTGATGTGTGTTATGTCATTAAAAAAAATGTATCCCGCAGAAGGCCTTTTGCCTCATGGTAGGCCGTCATCGTAAATAAGACTTTGTTCTTAACTGACCTGCCTAGTTAAATAAAAAATGAAAAAAGAGCATACAATGCGTATGACTCTTAGCGTGGTAAAATATTAAATCAGGTAGAACAATAAAATGGTGGTGGTTACAATAAGACATAGTATTTAACTTTTCCCCCCCTTCAAATTCAATCAATTTGTGAAAATAGATTTTGTCAATGGAAAGGCCATTCAGTGAAAATATCATTGCGTTCGGTATACAGTACGACAACGATAGTATTCAGTCTGCTTTTGACGTGCATTCTCTTCAGACTACTACTCTGTTGTCGGAACATCTACTTAAGAAAATATCCCCTATATCATACAGCAGTGGAGGCTGGTAGGAGGAGATATAGGAGGATGGGCTCAGTGTATTACCTGGACTGCAATGAATGGAACGGCATCAATGGGGTTTGTATATGTTTGATCAGTTTGATACCGTTCCATAGATCCATTCCAGCCATTACAATGAACCCATCTTCCTATAGCTCATCACACCGGCCTCCTCTGTTACGCAGGTATATTTCTTGGAAGTGAAAAAAACTTGAGTACATTTGTTCCATGAAATTGTGCTCTACTCGAGTTACGGTATCGACATCTCTTTACTGAGTGCATATCTTAGGACATCAATGTTACAGAAGTGACCGCTTTGTACTCCCCTTCACTCTCTGCCAAAACACAGCTTAACGTAGCCTGCAACACCACTCCTCTTAACATCACCCAGAGGATGACAATAAAGAGGATCCATTTAGTCCCAGACCAGTGGTCAACCCAGTGCTCAGCCAAGGTTAGGGACAAAGATGCCCTTCAAAACTGCAGACACAGACACAGCAGTTTACCCATAAGCCACTGCTCTGTGGCGCTGGGCAGCTTTGTGTCTGAGGGTCAGGTGGAGGATGGAGGAGTCATGTGGCAGGAGATGGCCATTTGGTGATTCAGGGGGAGATGAGGGTTTCGTGAGTACCATCAGGGAGGTTTATGATTTGTCACACTATTACCTCCTGAAGTTAAAGCTGCTCGTGCTTGAGTAATGACAAGAACAACCATAGCCATTTGATGGTAGCCTAGCGGGTAAGAGCGTTGGGCCAGTAACCGAAAGGGCGCTGGTTCGAATCCCCGAACCGACTAGGTGAAACATCTGCCGATGTGCCCCTGAGCAAGGCACTTAACCCGAATTGTTCCTGTAAGTCGCTCTGAATAAGAGCATCTCCTAAATGACTGAATTGTAAAGGTAAAATGTTCTGTGACAAGAGGGACACTGAGGGGATATTCTGAGCCCTCAAATTGTATTGATGCATTCTGTAGTTGATGTTGATCATGCTTCTCTAATCAGCAACATTTGATTTGGATAGTCTGTAGAGTATCTACAGATGGACTATCAGTAACATGTCAAAGTCTGTCTGTAGTTCATCTACAGGTGTTCAACAAACTATTTGTAGACTATCAGCAGCATTTTAACAGCATGTCTTTAGCCTTTCAGTGGCACCTCAACAGTATATCTCATCATTTTCAAAAACAGTGAATAAAAAACACCTGACAACCCCATTCAACCCATGTACAGTGTCTTTATGTCTGTCTGTGAGGAGAACAAAGATGTTTTATTGAAGCAGGAAGTCATTGAAAATTGTGAAAAACATCTACTACATTCCCATTAACGTGAGATGAGGAAATTATGGTTAACATAGCTATTAGGTGATCAATTGTAATCTGATTAATATTGGAAGGCAAAATATTGTGGTTGTGCAACGTTGCGATATTGACGCATGGTTAATTTTCATAAATTACGAACCTTTAGCATTAATTATTTCAAATTGACACAAACATGAAATTAAGTAACGTGCATTACAAACCAGAAACATGAAGAAAAGACCGATATTTTTCACTTCTCGCCCGCTGTTACTTCTGTCCCAAGGCTGTGTTACTCCCGCCCCACCAACAGGTACAAAAGTAACGGTGCAGTTGTTCTGTTTTCTGTCTATATAAAGGCACAAGGCGAGACCCAGATGCAGACACAGGAGGCAGATGGTTAGAGTCCAAGATGTTTATTAACACTCCAAAAGGGATGAGCAAGAGAATGGTCGTGGACAGGCAAAAGGTCAAAACCAGTTCAGAGTTCCAGAGGTACAGAATGGCAGGCAGGCTCGAGGTCAGGGCAGGCAGAATGGTCAGGCAGGCGGGAATGGAGTCCAGAAAGACAGGCAAAGGTCAAAACCGGGAGGACTAGTAAAAGAGAATAGAAAAGCAGGATCATGGGAAAAACACGCTGATTGACTTGAACATACAAGATGAACTGGCACAGAGAGACAGGAAACACAGGGATAAATACACCAGGGAAAATAAGCGACACCTGGAGGGGGTGGAGACAATCACAAGGACAGGTGAAACAGATCAGGTCATGACAGTCTATTTAATTTAAACTAATTTACCCTAGAAATGAAATTACAGTTCTCCCCTACTATAGCAGCTCATTACCCTAGTTCAAGACAAGCGTATCACAGGGAGATCCATACAGGCACGCCTCTCATTGGCGCTGCTAGCTTCACAGGAAAATTGGCATACCTTCCAAATTTCCAATCTACCTTCTAATCTCTGTCATTTAAACAGGAGCAAAGAGAAGGAAGCAGGGAGGGAGGAGGATGACCTTAGATGCCTTAGCTCTCAGGTGTCCCTGTGAACAGCCTCTTGTCATCCATGACAGGGAAGGACCAGGCTAATTGATTTAAGGGCGAAAATCACATTACTCCATTTCACTGTAATTTCATCTCCTGCGAAATGACTAAAGAAGAACGGTCTCGTTCATCTCCCCTCTCCACCCTACGAACCTATTAGAAGTGTATGACATTGTTTGTAACGTTGCTGCTCCTCTTCTTCAAAAGTCTCGATTCGTGTGAGCGTGTGTGTGTATGAGCATGTGTGTGTGTGTGTGTGTGTGTGTGTGTGTGTGTGTGTGCATATGTATGTGTGCATGTATGTATGTGTGCATGTGTGTCTGTGTGGAGGGTACTGTTAGTTAGCCAACGGGTCATTCAGTGTTTGATGACCTCTTTAGGCTATGGATGATTAAAACAGAAACGGAAAGATATGCGTTGGACAAAAGATATTGCCACTAATTAGCTAATTACAGGTTTATCTAGAATAAAAAATCAACGCACTTAAAATGTTACATTGCATTCGAGGAATGCAATGATATTCCTAATTCACTCATATCAGAATTTACAAGATATATTGCATGCTGTCGGATTTTGTATGTTGTACAATAGATATGATTGGTACGGACAAGCAAGTCCTCATTAAAACTAATCAACATTATATCCATCTACACAGTAGACATCCCTCTATTCCCAATATACCGTGGGCGACGGTACATGCGCGTTGTAAAGAAACGTACGAATACAAGGTCAACATTTCCAGTACAGGCACATACCACCCCTATACCAACATCAAACTCAAGGTAACAGTTAGGCACACATATAACACTGACGTTAAAATGGCTGTAATATTTAATTTATATATCAATCATTAAAGGGAGGTGCCGCGGCTATTATGCATTCCTTTTCTAGCAGGATAAAACAGCCCTTAGATGTGGGAGCAGGACTTTGAAGTCTCGTCTCAGAAGCAGGCCAACTCTTACAGGAAGTACCTTGCTCATGTTTTAAATATATCTGCTGTGGTGTGTGGGACTAACAAAGGTGAGCATTCTGGATGGGCCCCAAGATGAATGTAAAATGGCAAGCCAGGAGTTTCAGCAGTGGCGAAAATAGACGTAGGCATAAGGGGTCATACAAAGATACAGGCGCGCACGCACACACACACGCACGTGCACACGCACAAACACACACACACACACACACACACACACACATACACACACACACACACACACACACACACACACACACACACACACACACACACACACACACACAGAGAGAGAGAGAGAGAGAGCTGAACAAGCACTTGTCTGAGAACTCCAACTTCCTTCCCAGTTGAGAACTTCCTGTCCACTAAATGTGTCCACTAAACGCAGAACAAAATGATACCAAAACATCGGCTAAAGTGTCACTTCAATTCGACTGCTCATTTACTCATATAATTAAAACTGTCAGTTAACACGATGACTCAACTAAGGCCAGTAGCCTAACGGTATCAGCTTAAGGATTTCCCACAAGGATTTCCCACAAGAATAAAATCATGAACCATTCAGGCCCAGAGACATGGGTGTTTATTACGTCCCAAACACGCCTCCCACCAGAAAACGAGTTCACGACAACATGCTTCTTCACGACACTGCGAGACACTGGCCTTAATTGAGCATTGAAGTGTCAAGTTAAGCATGCACTCCAAAGACCATGTGCTTGCTATCTGCTTCGCTGTACTGTCATTTGAACCCTTATTGCGTTGACTGTACCTAAATTCAGCTCTGATACGTTTACTTAACTGTGTCTAAAGTTATTTGGGCGTTTGACCATCGCAAATATTGATACGGCTGACCGACCGAAGTAGTGAGAATTAAGCAATAGTGACAAACAGACACAACACAACGTTTTCGCAGAATATTTGGCAGAGAAAGCGTTAAAAAACACTATCAGTCTCATTCCTGAAATATGGTTCCCTAATGGAAGAATCCATTTCCCAGACCAGGTGTTTGTTGGCTTGGACATTTCGCTGAATGTTTTGACATTATCTGACGCTACAGGATCAAGAGGTTGAGTCACACAAGCTTCCACTTTGCTGTCCTCAGTACTTCTGGTACAGAGAGGTTCTGGTAAGCACAAGGCCTTCTGAATGCCCAGTGAGACCTGTGTGTGTTTGTGTGTGTGTGTAGTAAAGGGATTCCTGGGGAAGTGAGTGTCAGTGAGATAACCTGGGAGGAATGTGCTAATCAGAGCTGAAAGGGTTTCAGGCAGGAAAGTGTGGCAAGTCGGAGGCAGGAACACAGAACTATCCCCCCCCTGCCTGCTTCAGACCAACTGCCATCTGTATTTCTGCCACAGTCAGGCCTTTTCCTAACCAATGTTAGGGTTTGCAATGAGTGCTTGGCTCACGCACGCCCACACAGACTTAAAGGAAGCGGACCTGCTCTCCAAAAAGCTGATGTGTCATACCTTCCTTTCCTGGAACGACATACGTTAGTTTCAGCAAAGCTCAGGAAGCGCACATGGCAGCTCCTCTCTTCTTCTCCTTTTTCTGTTTCTGGGATCCTGACGGACAGGCAGTACGGCAGTGCTTCTTCTTCTGTTGCCTGAGTCGTCTCTGTAGGCGGAGGCCGTCACTCTCGGAGCCATGAGTCGATCCTGTGTGGTCAAAGTTATCACTCTGACTGAGATCCAGATACTGCCGGTAGGTGACATGAGCAGGCAAAGGAGAGAGGGAAAGAGGGGGATAAATAGGGAAAGAGAGAGGGAGAAAAAAGGGGGAGGGGGGTCTCTGCAGTCTCACCCAGGATACTGCATGTATATGGAGGTACTCGCAGATCTTGTGCTTGGATACAAGTGAAAGTGCTTTGTTTGGTTGATGGGGTGTCTATGTATGGTGGGTTATTGTAATGGCATTTTCTGTGTGACCTATATAATACTCACTTACTACTTACACATGCACATACACACACAGTTCCAAAGAGCATGATCTTCAAGACTGACATTCCAAAAAAGGGCAATTCTACTCAGTGTGGAATTATCTCTCCTCCCTCTATACAATCTCAGATGTGTGGTCACAGCTATTAACTGGTTAGCTGGCTCAGCATATCCACAGGAACCATGTCTGAGAACATATCTGTCGTGTTCCATATAGTTCTGTATCCATTTCTGTATTTACACCACAGAAAGAGCATTACTGCATAGAATTACTGTAGTAGTATTACTTCACAATACTTAATGCTTTATAACACTAAAGGTTTTTGATTCATAGTAGAAATGAATCCCAACAGTTGTAAAGTTCTGTCGAGAATTGAAAAAGCCTGTCCAAGCGAAATAATAACCCAGTGTTTCATAATCCAGATTAGTCTGAAGTGAAACAAGAACTTGTGTAAGAGTGAAACTGAGTTAAACAATAGCTGGCTATCTAGAATAGTGAACACTAGCTACCTGGGAGTGAGCTCTGTGACGTACAGAGGCGTCTCTTCAAAGACCATAGATCACTGTGCTACTGCGGGGCTTCACTGTCTGACTTCAAGAGGAAAGTACATACTGAGGTAAATCAGTGCAACTTTGTCACAATTTAAAGTAGATTTGAGTATGGATATTACGTATAGTTCGTCGAGTACTTTTAAATGTTAAAAACATCAATTAACTTAATTTGGTATTTGAAAGCGTTCTTAGTAAATTTTGTCTTACGTGATGTTGTTAGAACTTGAATGGTTTTACCAAGTTTCGTCTTGCAAATGTTTTTAGCCCAACTTTTTATGACCCTATTCCTCATAAAAGCTAATTTAATGGGAAGCCTGAATCTGTCCATACATTATTCGTGTTTTCTTGTTGACTTTGACATACTGTGCATCCCATTTAACTCTCATTTATCATAACCGACAGAACATTTCATTAACATGATGCACTTTCTTTATCAGTGCCATCACAGCTATGTCGTGTGAAATAATGTGGTACGTCATACATCAGAGTAGGAGACAGACAGTAAGAGTCAGTCCCAGAGTGATCCATGGATTAGATCAGTAAGTTGTCGCTCCCTTCTCTGCCTGTGAGACATTCCTCGTTTTAGTGGCTTAAGTAGTGAAAACAAAGTTATGAAGTGGGCACAGCTGCCGTCCTAATAGGAATCAAAGCTCTCATGGATATTCTCCCCACCAGCCATTAGAAAAACAAACGAAACAACAACAAATTCATGCTCTGATTCAATCATAAGCCAACTGCATTGGGAGTACAAAATATGTCTGCCTCAGGCCTACAGTACATCTACAGTGCCAATGTCTGTTAGGCATACTGCTTGCTGATGTATATGCTAGTGGAATGATATGGAGAGCATTCAACTATGCATCCTGTACAGTGGGACAGAATAATGGCATGGGTCGAGTGCACAAACAAACCTGACTTTGGGTCATTTTGACATAGAAGAAAATAATTATAAGCGATATCCAAACCAATAGGGTGTGTGGGTGCGGGAGCAGACGTGACAGTATAGTCCCGACACGAATCTCAGGTTGCTTCCCAGGCCGGCTGGTTGTTTGTTCTATCGGTTCGGTTGCCACAGACGCGACCCAGTCGTTAAGTCTTTCTGCTCTGTGTATATGGACGCGACCTAGTCGTTTGTTCTAAATATTCCATTGCCATACTGGCTGGCAACGTTCTTATCCCTTGCTTGCTAGCTAGCCAACTACGGCTAACTTACAGTCACGTCAAACAGCAAAGTCGCTGCATTTGCATTTGTTTAAGATGTTTTTTTTTGTGACATTTATTGGTGTACATTCATAACAATGAGCTAATGATGCGCGATTTTGCCTGGCATAGAAAATGTGCATACTCATTAGGACACTGTTGTTCAGAGAAGCTAGCCAACAACACAGCTAGCACAATCACTTCAAACTGAATCTGGAAAGACTGCAAACCAGCTGCATTTAGTTTTCTATTGAAATATCGTTGTATATATCCATAAAAATTATGCTAACTGATTCATGATTCCGACTGGCTGAGATAAACTGTCCGCTTGTCTGTCTCGTCCCGACAAGTGCATTACTATGGGACAGCTGGAGATCGAATTTTACTATTCAAACAATGTCGCAGATGTTGGAGAGACCGACAGCAAGGTTTATACAAATCTCCGCTGTTGAAAACCAAATGCTAGTCTAAAAGAAATGGAAGATAATGTCTAGATGTTTTTTTATAGAGGAGATCAAGTTTCTAAATTGCCTGGCTGGGCTGATGAGACAGTGGATTGCGCAGTGAGATGGAACAGAGTAAATAGGCATTTCAACGTCATTGCTTTGGCCACTGGTAACTTGTGGAATAGAAACCGACTGGAATGCAATTTTAACCATGAAGCATCTAGGATTAGACCCACCCGTTGTATAAATGATGATGCATTTACATGACACTTCAACATTCTATGGCAGCCATGTTAGCTCCCCATTAACATTACATGGGTAATATTCAAACAATGCTACGTAACTGATTTGTCTAGAATTAGAACAATATTCACAATTCTAAAAGTCGGCCTAACTCTTTTAATATAGGACTCTGATCACGACAATCCACTGAATGACAGAAGGGACATCACAATCATTTCCAACAAGTGGAATAGAATAAACACAAACTCTTCCATTTTCAAGAGTGTCAAAGTCATTTACAAACGTCTACATTGCCGATTCTCCAGGCAGATATCTTATTCTGTGCCTAGTGAACTGCATTGTGTCTTGTCTTCATGCACAGTCCTGTCATTGTCGTGCCGCGCATTAGTGACAGAAGATACATTACTTGGTAGGAATCTAATTAGATGTCCCCTAACGACCTAATAGGCGTGTCTCCTGCTGCATGTACAGTAGAGAGAAGGCTATTAATCCAAGGACAACCTCTATCTCTTCAGACAACAAGCTGAGTGTAGTACGCTGGCAGTCATTCCATCCGCTCTAGAAAAATGTTGATTGAGTAACAAATGGTATCTTGTTTAGCCCTTAGTTGCCAGCGATGAGACTTGGTCTCTCTCTTCATTGGTGACAAGTTCAGTACTGTCGTGCGGGAGTCCATTCTGAGCAGGGCCAGTCATCTATGTGAGCTATGTGGACGACAGACGACAGCACTGGTGTTGACCAAAAATACTGATTCTATACTATCATTATGTGCAAAATGTGCATCTGTGTCTGTGGTCAAATCAGGTGCTTCTAGTAATTTTGTTGTAGATTTTTATTTTATTTTTTACAACCTCAAGATGTTGTTGCTAGTATTCGAGTAAAGGGGAGCAAGTGGTCACGGTTGTCTGCTGTGATCTGGAGCTTAAAAAAAAGAAGGGAAATCTGAATGTTCCTATATGATGACCAGGATTACAACTTCACAACTGTAGTACAGACCTACGTTGACCCGAGTTGCTTCTTCTCTGTATTGAATAAATGAGGAATGATTAAGAAAGCCAGAAGCTACTCCTAAAAGGAGACAAACGTTTACTGTCAGGGGTTCAATCAGCAAGGCAAATGGTTTCCAGTAAAGACGTTAAAATCTCATGGGAATTCACTGATAGTAGAAATTAAAACCCAATTCATTCAGTCGACCTAATAATCAATCAACCAATTCTTCCCAAAATACTTAAGCAACCGTAAACCAATAAAAAAACGACTACAATAATCCCCTTTATAGCCCTAGACAAGAGTAAAACATTTTTAGACAAGAGGATAAAAATAGGGTCACGATAGCTACAGTACTAAAATTAGCCCCCAGAATAGTCCATCTAGGGTTATTCTTGGAGTAATTGATATTAGACAATGAGCGGCCAAAGGAGGGGTCATGGTGCAAATGGCCATCCAAAGTTATTTAAAAAAGAAGAACAAGAAAGAACCAATTGTGCTAGAGTCAACTACTAGACCCCCGAAGGAGATCGTAGAGAGTCCGGACTAGGGGTCGATCGTGATTGGCCGATAACTCCCAAACAGAAACAGGGCGGTCCCGTTGAATTAGTCGAGATATAGGCAAAAGCCATAGGCAGATATCCTGTTGGGATCAAACCCGGGGGTAATCTGATGAGTCTCTGTTTGAAGTGATTATCACGGAGGGAAACTAAGGGATAGCCCGGCTTCTCGCCGAATTAGCAAATTTAGTGCAGAGCCTTAAGAAGTTTATAAAGACACTGGCTGAGGAGAGGAGGGGACAGTCCTCAACATATCAACTCATATCAACTCACCAGGATAGCCACCGGATAGCAGCAGCTTAACCGCAGTCCTACTGCTACTTTTTGAGCTGTTCTACAACTAGCAGACCAGACCTGAAGACAGTCTCTCTCTGACTGACGAGAATGCCACACTTAAGGGACTGTAGTTATTACAAGATGCGAGACGGAGGCCGAGTTTCCAACGTAAGGATGAATGTTTCAATAGCAACAGTATACACACTCCAATGAAGTCGACTTGGACACTTTGTTGAGATATTGGTTTAGTAAGTCGGTTGTAGGTGTGTGGTGTGTGTAGACATTTAGGGCATAGACATTTGAAGGATACGAAGGATACTACATTGGGACATCAGCTAGTTACAACTTTTGACACTTACGGTAAATCATCTTCTTACTGCCTGTCTGAGGTTTGATTTGTCCGTGACTTGCCTGGGAATTCAAGAGGATTTGTCTTGTAATTCAGGGGTAAAACATGATTAACAACAATTTTGACGAAACAGCTTCAACATGACTCACGACTTGCTACACTATCAATGCTCTCTCTGAGACTGCACTGAGCGGGGACTTTTATTTTTTTGATGTCTATCTTAGGTTGCATACTAACACTAAACTCTGTTATCTGAGACTACATAGTAACCGTTGCCTGTTGTGTTACCCAATAACTGATCTTAGGTCTGTATGGAACAGGTCCAGAGCCACCTGGAGGGCTCTAAGTTCCACCTGCACCAGGCCCAGAGTCAGCAGGTCAAGCAGTACCTGACCCTGGGTTCCAAGCTGGCCGGGGGACAGGGGGGCCACCCTCACCCCACTGCGCAGGGAGGGCAGCTCCTGGGCACCGTTCCAGTGATGAGGAATGGCCACATGGCCCCTCTCAGTGATGGCAGCACCCCCAGCAGCCCCGTTACACTGCTGACCCTGGCATCCAACCACGACAGCGAGGTGAGTGAGCGTCTTGATTGATCTTTTCAACAACAGTAAGTGCTCATCTAGGTACCTTTTGATATTTAGTGTTGGGATTCAATCAATCCCACTATTTGTTTGTTTTATCTCAATGTCTTTGTTTAGTAGGTCCTTACAGTGACAAAAATAGTTAGGTGATTTAATCACACTATGCAGGTTTGATTACAGAGTCCTAATTCTCTTTTACCTGAGATACCGGCTGTGTGAACAACTCAGTTATCTCTAGTGACCCGCCCATTCTCTCTGAAACGCTCATCAATAACTTCAGAGATTCAGTTCCTAAAGAGAATCTCTGTTAAGGAGGAAAGTAGTTTGATAACAAACACTTTGTTCCCGCCATGGCTGATCTCTTCCAGCATGGTGGTGAAGAAATGTCTGTTATTGGATTAGGATCCTAACTGTCCCTCCCTCTGAATGATAGGTTTAGAGACGATGCGAAAGGAAATGTTACATTGAATTACAATGCGAGCATTTGCTCACCTAACGTTATAACTACCTGTTGTTGGATACATAATGTATCTGAATTGAACTGAGGCTGGTACAATATGACTGTCTTCTTTTAGTTTCCAATGGATGAAGTTATTGATGACTTGATTAGCCTGGAGTCCGGCTTCAATGACGGGGGCTTGGATTGTATGGATCCCAGCATCATAATGCAAAACAATGTAAGTATGACTAATCATATAAACTATTATATCAGTCGCGAATGTCAAGGGAAAAACACTTATTTGAATTGCAAAACTAAGGGTAAAAACAGAAGAAATGCTATCGACATGCAGGTGCTTCCGTCTATTGATTCTCGCTGACCTTATTCCTTGATCCAGACGTGATTCCCAGAAGATCCTTGATCTTCTTGACACTCACGAAGAGCATATATTGGGGTAGTTAAGTTCAGCTTTTAAAGTTAAGTTGCTTAACTAACTTCTTTAAAGGACTTAAAAGGGGAACATGAGAACTACTTCCTCTGCCAAACATGAACTTTCAGGCTTGACTTGCTTGGGAAAAAAAGGAGCTGGCTTTGTGTGAGGTCAGATTAAGTCCACCGATGAGTCAAAGTTCATTTCACCTGGGTTGAGGCTTAAAGCATTTCTCACATTTCTCAAGATGCCGAACAATACGGATGAATCCGCAAGTGATGTCATTACACGGTAATTGATGACAGTGTGGGAAATAATGTGTTAATTAGTATAAACACTAAGTTTGTGATTCTTCTTTTTTTGGCTGAAAGCCCTACATGGACACTGGTCACTGCCATGGAGTTTGGGAATGGTAGTCAAGAAGACAGAGGGAGAGCGGCGAGACTATGCTAGATATCTACTACAACAACAAATATATTGTTCAGACTAGGCATTCCATTAGAGAAATGCATGGACGGCAGCAGAGACAAGTGCTCCCAGTGCGAATTATATCTGGAGTTGAATTCCAAAAACAAAGACTCATTTGAGTAGCGATTATAGACACACCTGAACTCACCACAGAGGTATGTGGTACTAAAGGAAAATGTGTTCCCACCGCATTTCAAGAGCGAGGCATTGAGGAGAGGCCAACCAGACAGAGAGATAGAGATGAAGAGAGATAGAGAAAGACAGAGGCAAGCAGGCAGGCATGCACACAAACACACACATAGAAAAGGAGAGAGAAAAAAAACGGGGTGACAGAAAAGCAGAGGGGTGTGTGTGTGTGTAGGAAAGACAAGACGGGGGGGAGGGGGGGTGTAGAGAGTGAAGATCAGAGCGACAGGAAAAAAAGGGAGAGGAGGAGAGATTTAGAGCGAGGCAGTGAGGCATTGGATTGGGTTAATGCCTACACTCCCGATGGGCTTGTTCCGAAATAATAGTGCGCTTAAATGGATCAATTCATTCTAATTAGTCATACAGTACGATGCATCACGTCGTTTTGTCATGTCAACATATCCCAGGAACACAGATGGGAGCGGATTGAAGTGATTACGATGTGAGCAGTCGGGGGACTGTCGCAATCTTTCATTTTGATAAGTAACCCCCCCCCCCCCCCTCTGTTAGAGATAATGACGGAGAGAAAGCCATCTACAGGCAAAGCAAACCAACTGCAAATATTGAAATGTCTACAGTTCCTTCTTTTTCTCCCACTTCCTCCTTCCTTCCCTCCCATAACTTGACCTCTATTCTTATCCCTCTCTACACTACTCTAGGAACTGAATTTCACACATACACAGTGACAAATTGTCTTTACACAGCTATGCCGGCTTTTGTAGGATTCCCAAAAATGCACAGCTCCCTAAGATTAGACATGCATACATGCATCCCTCTGCATTCCAACAGAGTTCCTAAAAGAGACCGCAGTTATCCGGCTTGTTCGGGAAAATATATGCCTATTTTCTCACAGTGGACAAGCGGCGTAGAAAAACAGTTTGGTGTCTGTTTGGGCGGGTTATGACCCGGCTTTCATCCAGTGGGGTGCTATTTTGAACACACAGACGCCTCTGTGTTCTGGGGCCCTTTCAAGCTGAGTAGCCATTGTGGCCACTGATAATGGTACTATTAGGCTAGTAAACAGGGGCACGGAGCGAGGTCGTACCCCCAGAGGAGGACCTGAGAGGGCCTTAGGGGACGCAAACAGGGCTGTGGTCAGGCAAGGCCCCTGGTGGGGAGACATGGAGGCCCCTAGCCTCTCCTGCTGGATCACACAAAGCAATGCCCTGAGGGCTGAGAAGTGACAGGACTGCCAACAGTGCTATGTTTGCCCTCATCTGAAAGCCTTACAAATTCCTGCCACCATTTCAATGCTTTCAAATGAGCCAAAGTCATCTGCTTCCAAAAGTTTCAATGACTTAGTGAACTTGAGGTCCCCGAGTCTGAATGAAACGTTATCTCTCCGTGTCTGTGCGTCTGTGTTCAACCATTTCCTCCTCTCCTTTTCTTCTCTCCAGGTGCTTAGCAGCAGCATGCTGGACATCTATGGGTGTGAACCAGGTATGACTACGGCCCCTCATGGCCGAATGACACCCACCTCACGCCCCACTAAGCTCACTACTGTAAAAAGGGGTACGAACACACAAGTCACAGGTACGAACACACATCATAGCACTAAAGATGATCAAAATAATCAATGCATGATCACATCGAAAGAGGATAGAAGTGTGAAACTCAACCACATACCGTAGCATAGAAGCACAACACTCTAGGTGACACATTCCTGACAAGTCTAAATCATGTCAGTTACTGGCATCCATTTTTCTTTTTAGGAATGAATAAGTTTAGCATTTTTTTAAGGTGCCCGACAACAGGAAACAAGAAAGAGTAATCCATTTAGTCATTTTTCTTCTTTAGCTGAGTAAAATTATGACAAAATGCTGTGTAGGCCCTCTTCTTCAACCCTGATGTGTACAGCGTTAATCCTACACAAACTATTCAACTTATTACTAAGTAAACTCATGAATATCCTTAGATTAAGTTTGTCTGCTCTCAGCCGATTGCCATTGTGTATTCTATACAGCATCTACAACTTGTCAGTCACTTCCTTATAATGGAAGACAGTGCAGGTTCAACATGGATTTGTTTTGGATAAATTACGGATCGCTTCGATAGGGTGCATGTGTAGTAGCACGAGTTCACTGTCTAGCCGTATCAAGTCCAATGAAGAAGGAAGCTGAAGGAAAACAAGGCAAATATGTTTACATGTAGCAAATAGATTTTTCCCTTAAATGTGTAGTGTTTGGACTACAGTTGTATCACTCACATCCCTCATTATCAATGGCCTCTGTCCATAGTCCGCGACACAAAGGACCTCTGAGAAATGTTTTATAAATGCCATGCATCGAGTAAAGCTAATTGATTTAGGAAATAGAAAGGATGCCTCAAGAACGCTTCACTCCGACGAGAAAATAAGTGAATTAGTATATTTTTCATATAAGTGTGCGGTCGGGAACAACGGGCAGTTACACAGAGGTCTAAATGACCTTATTGAATCAACAGAGACGAATTGAGAAATCCAATCACAGGTTCTAATTATATAGTTTGGGAGAAATGTGAATGTGAATGTGCATATGAATGATATAGCATGCCTTTCCCCTCATGGGTAGATCAGCAAATTTGTTAAGCAGACTTAATTGCCAGCCTGAGTGGCTTAAAAGAGGACACAGATTTTTCACAATGAACCAAAGAGAAGAGGCGCAGTTATGTATGCCAGGCGGGCTGGGAGCGAGTGGGATAAATTGAGCCCTTTCAATGTGTGTGTGAGTGTGTGGGTTCAGACTCTGTGGAAGGTTCAGACTTTGTGTCTGTGGTGGCAAAGATGATCTCCACTGTCTGCCACCCCAGAAATCCAGGCCAGAACTGTGTATCGGCTGACTGGAGCTTCTTTGATACTCTGTGTGCGTTTCTTATCAGGCTGTGTTCTTCTTTGTGTTTCACAGAACATGAAACGAGAGTGATGGCCAAAGAACGACAGAAGAAAGACAATCACAACTTGAGTAAGAGTCGCCCTGCTCAATAGGGGTACCGTTCGGGAAATGTTGTGTGGGGCACTAAAGTAACTCAATGTCCTCTCTCTCTCTCTGTCTCTCTCTCTGTCTCTCTCTCTGTCTCTCTCTCTGTCTCTCTCTCTGTCTCTCTCTCTGTCTCTCTCTCTCTCTCTCTCTCTCTGTCTCTCTCTCTGTCTCTCTCTCTCTCTCTCTCTGTGTCTCTCTCTCTCTCTCTCTCTCTCTCTCTCTCTCTCTCTCTCTCTCTCTCTCTCTCTCTCGCTCTCTCGCTCTCTCGCTCTCTCGCTCTCTCGCTCTCTCTCTCTGACCAGTTGAAAGAAGAAGAAGATACAATATCAACTACAGAATCAAAGAACTTGGAACAATGATACCAAAGTCGAATGACCCGTAAGTCATCTTGCGCTTATTACACTTTTCTCAGTCTGTATTATGTTCCAAACATTAGCTTACCTGACTCAAAGAAACTCCCCATGATCAAGTCTATTGCCATGAAAAGAAGTGCAAATGTCTGGCTGGTGTTAAGCATATGAAATACTAAGCACAGGCCGCTAAATGTTGTTAATTGAATTCAAATTAATACTCAAGAGCATATTTCGCTTCTATTTCAAGGGTGTACTTGAGTAGCTATTGTAGTCTTCACGCTCTGCAAAGTAGTGAGTCTGTGTCCTCCTTGGGCACTCAACAGTAGACTACAGCTTAGAGCTCAATGATGAAGATTGGGGTCAAACGCAAAGAAGGCCACCACCCATTTGAATCAAAGTTTGAGCACAATTGGCCCACTAAGATGGAATACGGAAGCCGGAATTGGAATCCGACATGGCCCAACAGCAATTTAACTTTTGATAGAATTTAAATGGAAGGTTACCGCTGTCGTCGTGCCATTAAGACAAGATAAAGAAGATTATTAGCTGTAGAGCAGACCAACGTCTTGTTCCAACGAAAGGTGCATTTTACAGCTGCTTCCTCCTTTTTAAAAAGTAATGGTATCAGGGAATGGGGCCTGCACTCTTGGCTTCTTCTAAAGTCACATTTTCCCCCCTCTTCCGACACCTATTTTTACTTGAGGATTAATTTTACCATACAAGCGGTTCCAAAATGGACTTTCTGCAGACGCACTTATACTTAACTATTCTATTAAAATTCCCATTCAAAGGCTGGATGTAATGTCCGAGAATGAATAATTGGCCATGTAAATCACCATTTCTTATTCATATATAAAAAATGGGTCCCTGCGTAAGTTTTTGTACAGAACATTCCGCTGAGGCGGTGAATAAAAGGTTATCTTTTACGTCCCTCTGCCGTAGTGATATGCGCTGGAACAAAGGCACCATTCTCAAGGCGTCGGTGGAGTACATCAAGTGGCTGCAGAAGGAGCAGCAGCACGCCAGAGAGCTGGAGAACAGGCAGAAGAAGATGGAGCAGGCCAACAGGAGGCTACTGCTCAGGATCCAGGTATGGACTACGGGAGAGAGAAAGCCAGACACCCTCAAAACCCGAGCCCCCTACCACTACAGATCCCCAACCCAGAGACTTCCCCATCCTTAACACCATGTCAATGTGCACCATCACGGCTCTTATGCTCAATAGAGACCCCCCCCCCCCAACCCCTTTCCCTGACAGAGACCGGACTTGCTCCTAATGATGTTTGTCAAGCAGTTCCTCATCACCACTCTTCTCTCATCACCACTCTTCTCTCATCACCACTCTTCTCTTCCACCTCTCCTCTCCAAGCCACAATAAATACCTGATTAATAAATAGAGTGATAGACTTCGGCTCCATCCGTCCGGAAGTAGGAATCAGGTCAGAATTAGATTGTGAGTCCTAATAATACCCAGAGCCATGCCTCTCTCCCTCCACTTCCCCCTCGCCCAAAAATTATGCATTAAAACGGGGCGACTGGGTATTGACATGGCAGCAGAGCAGAGCCAAGCAGACAGTGGCGACGTTACCACATGTCCTCAGCCACTGAGACATCGCTATTAACCACCAAATGAATCATTCACGGCTCTGGCTCTTACGCTGAACTCACAGTCAAGCTAAACTTCTCAATGTAACAGTGTCATCCTAAAGGACGCCGAGACCAACAAAACACATAAAACACAAACGAGACGAAAAGAGACATTTCATGTGGAGAGAGCTAACAAAAGCATTTAACGGAACGTTAGCTTCACAGCGCTAGCCAAATAAGCGCTGATGACAGTTGATAACACACCGTAGGGAGAAAGACAGCATCAACACCAAGCATCACTCAGATAAACATCACGCCAGTCTTACTTAAATGTACTGTTGGAATCCTACAGAAAGATGTTGAAACTGAGAAAAATAGACGGTTATAACTTTGCATCACGTAACGTGGGAACAGCAATGCTTTCTCACTTGCATCGCATTCCTCTACACTCTTTTTATCCCCTGAGTTTGTTTAGCTAAACGACATGCTAGCTTAACCGTTATCAAGGTAGATTGACAACAGACTATTATCCATGGTGTTACTGCTCGTGGAGCGTCGATGGGGAGGCGTGAACCATATTGCTGAACTGCTGGTAGCTGATTGATGAGGTTTTGTCATTGGTTCCTCCCCGTCATGTATATAACACATATCCCGAGGGCCCTGGCTGCGTACTGAGAGGGGGGTCTGGAGAGGAGGGGTAGATTAAATGGATCGGCCTCCACTACATTAGAGTGCTTTTTAAAGTCAATTCATAATCATCTACCAGACTATGAGGTATGTGTGCGTGTGTGTCGGGGAGGAAGGGAGGGGGTATGTGTGTGTGTAATGTGTATGCATCCATGTGCGCGCGCGTGCGTGTGTGTGTGTGTAAGGGTTGCCAACTCGTACCGAGCTCATTCTAAGAAGAGTCACCTCCTTCATTAAAAATCTTCTTATTCGACACTGTTCCCATTCCTATGTATCTGAGAAGAACACTGTCCTGATCCTTGGTCCTTTTCTGTGCGTTTCAGGAGTTGGAGATCCAGGCCCGTGCTCACGGCCTCCCCAGCATGGCCACTGCCCTGGGTACTGTAGAGCTCTCCTCCCACCTCCTCAAACAACAGCAGCAGCCCTTGGCTCCCCAGTCACAGCAGGGTCCCCAGCCACCCCTGTACCAGGAAGAACTGGACGGGGAGTACCTCCAGAGGACCTCCATGCCAGCCATGACCACTGGGGGCGTCACTGGGGTTACAGACCAGGGTCAGGGGGTGGTTGACGGCTCCACCACTTTCTCCGACCCGCTGTCTCACTTCACAGACTTCTTCAGCGCCACGCTCAAAGAGGAGCAACGGCTGGACGAGATCCTCATGGACAACCCGCTCTCGCCGTTCGGCATCGACCCGCTTCTCTCCGCCGGCTCGCCCGACGCCTCCAAGGACTCCAGTCACAGGAGCAGCTTCAGCTCGGACGATGGTGATGACGACCTATGATCCCTGACCCCTCCGCGACCCCACGGTGACCCCGTGTCAAAGTTCAAAGGACATAGAGCAGTTGGTCACCCTCACAAAGTGGTGCAGGGATTTGTTCCAGCCCAGCACCAACAACACATCCGATTCTACTGACCAGCTCGAATCATTGCGAGCTTGATTAGTGGGCTCAGGTGTGTTAGTGCTGGGCCGGAGCAGAAGCCTGCACATCCTGTGGCTCTCCAGGACCAGGGTTAGTTACCACTGGCACTCCCACTTTTTACGAACTTTGGTGGAGAGTACATACCTCGCGGACAGAACCAGACTCGTGAGAAAAAGGGAGAAAGACAATCGGTCCATACTAATCATATAATACTGTTCCACAATGCATTGGACACTGGGGTTGTTGTACACCACTGTCAACTATACTGTGTCTTTGCAATATGCCAAAAGAGGACAGTGTCCTTTTCAGATGTGTACTATTACAGTTATTGTATAAAAGGACTTTAAACCATTGAGGTTCACTGATGGGCCCTATCTAGAGCTAGTTACTGGTGGTTCCTCTTTTAGACAGAAATTAAAATGGAACAGTGATACTTGGCGAAAAAGCCTAACACTTCCTTTGTTTGTCTTTAAATTTATTTTTACAAAATGTTGTATTTATGTGTTTTAATCCATGTATTCCTAAAAAAAACATGACATTATCTAACATGCTCTCTTTTTTTATTCTTAGTGGGGGTGGGGAAAATATAATAAACCCCTTTTTTTAATAAATCAGATTTGGTGTTTTTTTTCTCATTATAATCACACATGCTTACCACATACCCAACACAAAAGCTCTCGTGTTCAATTTGTAATATTGCCTACTCTATCACAGATAATTACGATAAAATAAAATAAAATGATGGAGAGACCTGTTAACTTTCATTATTCTCCTATCTAACAGGAGCATTTCAGTTATGAACCAGGAAGAGTGACAGAGAGGTTGATTATCACATAGTCAGAGGCAAGACCTATGAGGCTAAACTGACGAATGAAGGTCCATACAGGGGAACTGTCTGAACAAAGGTGAGAGTGTGGGTAAAATGAAGGTTTCACCCAGGGTGACAGACAGTAAATGAGCGACAGAGAGAAGACAGAGAGAATGGGAAAATGAGGAGTGATGATGACGATCCAGATAGCGGCTCTTAAGGACAGGGAAAAGGCAGAATTAAAGGAGAGAATAGAGTAGGCTTTAAAAAACGCGGTCGTTAAAAAGTTCTATGAAGAAGCTAGTTGACTGATTTGAAAGAATATGTCAAATTAATCATTGAGAATCAAAATAGTTGCTTAAAAAAAATGGACTCAGAAAAGTTTAGTCAGACTTGTTTTGGATACATATAATGCTGAAATCTTTAGAAGAAATCTTTAATTAGTGGATATTTTCTAATCATGTAAAAGTTATGCATTAATAAAACAACAAACAGTCCAGAGTGTAAAAAACAACATTTCAATGTGTTTCAGTGGATACCCTGTGTTCCTCATCAAAGCTCTTCTAAATTAATGTTTTAGAATGTTATTCGCTGTATGTTTCTCCCATAATGAAATCGAAAGATTCCTGCTTGCATCTCCTCTCCAGCTACAAAATAAAATTGAACCACGAATCATTATGAAATATAGGCAGGCCAACTACAAAGCGATGAGTGATGTTTATGGGTAATTGGCCAACGCAATTATGGAAGGTAAATATGGATTTTCATTAAAGAGAAAACATGGAGGGTCTCGGAGAACTTTGCGTGACTAAAATACATTTTCCAAAGGCACAATTTACATTTTGATGTCAATACGATTCTCTCCAGATACTCTCCTATTGCAAAAAAATATAAAACAAATAATTTGGATACACAAGCTTATCATTATGTGACTAAAAGAATCAACACATTTCATCAATTGAATGCATTTCAACCCTGTCCAGTTTCCTTGCTACATCAAAGACAATATTGAACAAAGTTCAAGGGCTTCTACTCAAGGGCTTCAAACAGTGATGTGGCCTGAGGCAACGGTGACATCAGAACTGGGAACTTTTATTCGGAATATCACAGTTCATTAAACCACAGCTTTGGAAACTCAGGGGCAAGACAGGGACACAACATGTCTTATTTAGATTGACAAAACAGTCGGACATTGTTAAGAGTATCCGATAACAGTTTAATATAGGAGACATTAACCGATACATTCAATAACTAAAGATGAATGTAAAGATGTAAAACAGACTCGTTTATTATATTTAAAACCTTCCTTGATATGGTGCTGCCATGCCCTCTGTCTAACCTTCTGCACACGACAGAGATTGTAATTATTATTCTACTAGAATAACTGCCAAAACTGTGTGGTTTGTAAAATAAGCTTTTCATTGCTTTATTGTATAACTTCTGTGCGTTGCTGAGCGTTACCTCACCACTTCGAGGCAGCAGTAGTTCACTGCCATAATTCACCAGTAGGTAGCAGCAGTATGCTGTGTACTCATGTCAAAACCCCAAAAAGCTCTCGTTTTACCAATCCCAACACAAAACCAGCGAGTTTTAGTACTATTGTGGTTGAATTAACGAGCAAGGCAAGCGAACAAATCCCAAAAGGCTTTCACATGTTAATGTGAAATCAACTCCTTACTTTCTAATATCCTTATTTAAAAAAAAAATGATGAACATAATTTTAACATTACCCCAGTAAAATTACAAGGAGTACATTTGGGTTTCTTCTAGATGTACAGTATATGGACTCCAATACAGACTCGCCAGTCTTATAAACCCAATAGACGTAATGAACCTCCGAGGTGCTAGGGCAGAGTTCTGTCACCACAACAATTTCTCACCCCTTTTCCCACTAAAGTTGACACGGATGCTGCAGAGCTGTCACCTGTACAGCATGCCACAGCTGCCAGCCTAGCGCGCTACAACGCTTTCACCTGCTGAAGCTGCCAATGGCAACTTTGAAACACAACGAGCACTCTGACACACACACACACACACACACTTGCATATGTATATGTGCGTGCGCATAGGCACACACACACCATTTTCTCACCTCCTCACCTGCCACACCAACCCGAGCAGGAGGGGGGAAAAAATACAATTTACAAACAGTCATCAGCATCTGGCCTGCGACAAGGCTTGTGCACAAGTTCAATGAAATTTGACTGTGAGTAACAAAGTGACAGCAGGGCCCAAACATCAAGTGTCATATGTATTTTCATGCCTCGACTCAGAGTTGCCGTGTGGTAAACAGCATGCTGATTCTGATCCAGAGATCCTGGGCACTGGATACATATGGCAAATTGCACTCCATTGCCAATCTTGTACACTACTTTTGACCATGGCCAAATGACACCCTATTCCCTATAATATAATGCACTACTTTTGACCAGAACCAGGGTGTCATTTGATATTTGCAGATACTGTAGCGCCCCTCTGCCACACTGTACAGTACCACCCCAACATGTTCCATGATCCTTTGGGGCTGGGCCTCCAGTCCATTGAGCCTTTACGAGGCGAGACCACACCATGACCAGTCTCTCACAAACTCCCACGTCACACGCTAGCAAACCATCGCATTAACGACGGAACACAAAGAGATGAAAAATAACCAGCTGGGCTTCGAAAACCCTATAAAAATGAATGCGATTTCCAGAGATTTTTATGAATCAAAACAGACGTCGAAACATTTCTTCAAACAAATTGACTTCCAATTATTTGCGCCACACAATTCCAGATGTTCAACAGATGGGGGCGCGGAGGGGGGGACCAAAGGTGTCTCGGACCGCAGTTTTGTTTTATTCTGACAATAAAGGCAGGCGGTTACAGTTGTATGTGTTTTAAATCAGTGGGCGGGGCTGAGAGGTGAGTGGAGGGACATAGAAGAGAGACACAAAGCACATCATTAGGAAAACGTCAATCCAACCAGCGACAGAGAGAACAGAACACTGTAGCGTTCATATAGTCAGTTAATATCTCCGTGCTGAAAGCCAGGACCAACCGTATCAAGGTTTCTCTGAAATGCTAATGTCATCCCTCTGCACATTTTTCTTTCAGTGTTCAAATTAAATGAAAAAAGGAACCATTACTGAACTCACTATTTTCTATGCGTGTTCACATGAATAGCCTAGGCATATGGTCATGCATATGGACATACATTCAATTACGTGGCCAGATGTTGTCTTTACGCACGTCTATGAACATACCAAGAACTACAGTATAGGAATGAAGCCGGCAGCCTCCTTTACGCCACAGACTCGGCTAATAGTGTGTCTAACTGCACTGTGTCCAGGGAATGGTCCCGACTGGCTCTGATCCCATTATAACCAGAGCCCTGGGGCCTGAGGGAGCCATTGGGGATCCACCAGGGATCGAAGATGTCCGTGTTATTCAGCCTGGGCCCATAGAGGAGCCATCCACTGGGGCTCCATTGGGGCTCCCTGATTCAGCCTCAGTCTCCTCACTAACGGGCTGCCTTTAGCACCTCCGGCCCAGCCTCTGATCTGAGGGGGCCAAAATATCCCTTCTCTGCCTCTCTCCCCCTCTCCATCCATAATATCTCAGGCTAACGTATTCTAATGGAGCAGAAAAGCAGGTCCGTTTTGTTGGGTTAGCATCTAACTTTCCCCGTTTAATTCCTCCACTATTGGGAACTGCTATGCTAATCCTCTCATCATTGGCCCCATCTCCCACTCTTCCTCGTTCTCTCGCTGGTAACCTTCTGTAATCTGGGTGACCTTGGTGGGGCAGTGGGGATGGTGGGGACGGTGGGGGGATAGCGGGGCCGTGGCCATGGAAGGTCCTGATTGATTTGTAATTCAAAACGGGAGCGACAGGTCCAGGGCTATGATGGGCGCTGCTTTAACTGCCACCCAAACCCCCCAAACCCCCCCCCCCAAACACCTTAGGGGGAAACTAAGAAAGCAAGCAGGGGAAATATTCTGTAAAACATGAGAAAAATAAAAGTTGCACCTAATAGTGGAGAGTGCAATTGGACAATGCGCTGTAGTGTGTCTCTCTGTTCCTCTGCGCGTCTCCGGCATAAGTGAGTGTGTGTTAGTCAAGAGCGAGACGAGGCGAAGCGAGATGCAGGGCGTGACGTGTGGGTAAATGTCAGCCAGGTTTGGGGGGATATGATGATCATTACCACAGTGAGATAATTGGCTCTAGCTGTGTGGGCCGAGGTGTTTGGTGAGCGCCTCTTCTCTCCAATGGGCATCTTTCTACTCGTCTACATTATTCATCTATTCATCCACCTCTTTATCTCTCTCTCCTCTCCTCTCCTCCCTCACCCAGGAATCCAGGCCATCGCTGGGCCTTCATTCATAATTGATGGGTAATTGTTTATTAAATGCAAGACCTGACCCTATTATGTCTATTACCATGTCTGCAGAGTAGTAGGGTGTGCATTTTCCCATATTCTAAAGATCTTACCATCCCCTTTAGGAGATGGGATCGTATGGATAAGTGGGTATGGATGGATGGATGGACGCAAGGGAAAACAGAGGTGCAGGGAAAGGGGGAAAAAGAGAGAGAGAGGAAGCCCGGCCCGAGGGAGGAGAGGAGCGAGAGGAATGATAAAAAGAAAGAAGTCAATGCCCATGCGATTGGCCCGCGCGGAGTTAGTGCGGAGTTAAGTCAGTCTCCGTACAGAGTGAGAGGAAAGGACGAGAGACAAAGGAGCTAAAATAACCTCTTTTGCTCTCATTACATTGACTCTTAATCTCTCCACGGCCCGTCTTGGGCAATCCCAGCTCTGGGCGTTTGGAGGGTAAAGCCTTCCGACGAGACCGTCCGTCAAAAGCGGATTCATTACCTGAGATGGGACTGCGGCTGCGTGCCAAATGGCACCCCGTTGGGCTACGGTCCAAAATAGTGCACTATGTGGGGGAAAAGGTTGTCATTTGGGAACACAGCGCGAGTGTCTGTCTGGTCACCACTGAGCCCAGTTAAATGTCATCTCTGCAAGGGAGGGACAGAGACGCAGAGAGGACCTGATTGGGACCAGGCACCACTAGAGGTCAGTGTGGCTACAGAATTAAAAGGTATATCTCTGAATGCCTGACAGGGCTGAGGCTAAGGCATGGACTCAAGCAGATGCAAACATCACGAAAGGGAAGACAAAATATAATTCAGGTGATGGAAATGAATTGAAATGAAATGATTAAGTTCAGTTAATTACTCGGTAGCTTAGGCAAATCAGCTTAACTTATATCGAAAATCATTACTTCAGCTAACGCGTAGTCAGGCAGGCAGATTCCGGGAAGATATTTAGCCAACATGTACTTAAAACAGCCTATATCAGTGTATATAAAGTAGGAACTCGGTTAATGGATTAGATAGCATACTGTGTGCCCCATGTATCCTAACACATATTAATGTGCCATTAAGTTATATTAAGTCTTGGGGAAAACAGTAAAAAAAAAAAAAAAAACGCATATCCACAGATGGCTGAGTGTAGAAGGAGGAGTTGGGGTGTTTTATTTCATATCGTACTTGGTGTCATATCATACTAAGTGTTTGTATAGTCAATGTGATGCCACAAAGTGATTGACAGTTTTGTTCAATACAATTCCCTTCCGAAAATAGAAGACATTTTTTTTTTTTTTACACACATCCATTTAATGAAAGCGCTCATTGGAATACTATAGTATCTTTCCACACACACACAGGCAGAGAGGTGAAATGAAAGGAGGAAATATTGTGTGAGGTGTAGTGAGTGTAGCGATCTGTATGATGGAATGTCATTACCGTGGCTGGTTTCAAAGTGATTAACACGGAGTGTTAATTAAGAGCTCGGAGCCTAAGGAGTGGGTGTGTTGCTAATCTAACGACACAGTTCTGAAGAGTTCGCTCCTCTCTACACATAAACACACAGTAGAGATCCAGCTACTGCTGGCTTCTTTTCAACAAAATGTATTAAAACAATAATACGGTTCACAATAACAGTCTAAAATAGACTTTGAATTAAAAATGTTGCATATTGAGTTAATCAAAGTCAATGTATGCTGTGATAAACTAGCACAATTTACACCATGAGAAATACTTAATAATATTACTAATAATACTTGTGTTTGTACATAAGACAACATGTAATTGAAACATGTTATATTACACATACAATCTTGTGTAATACAGTGCATTTTAACCATAGACACAGCACTTCAGGCTCACCTAGTGTTATAGAAACCTTGTGGGAAAGTGCACTCAGTCTCAACTCATAATCAATGAACGCAGCCTGGATAAAAAAATGGCTACTAGTGAAATCAACTACAGGTACACGTGAACAATGGAACATACTATTCTGAAGCAAAATATTTTGGAAATTAAATACATTAGAAAACTAATAACTATGAAAATGGTTCAAATTAACAATGATTATAAACCATTAATAAACTTTAAAACATTTAAATCTCTCTCTTTAAGAACGTCAGGTGTAGGCCTATATCAAATAGCCATAAACCGATCTAAAGATCATCAAATCAAATGTTATTGGTCACATACACGTGTTTAGCAGATGTTATTGTGGGTGTAGCAAAATGCTTGTGTTTTTAGCTCCAACAGTGCAGTAATGTCTAACAAGTAATATCTAACAATACACACAATCTAAAGTAAAGGAATAGAATTAAGAATATATAAATATTAGGATGAGCAATGTAAGAGCAGCATAGACTAAGATACAATAGAATAGGATAGAATACAGTATATACATATGAGATGAGTAATGCAAAATAAGTAAACATAATTATAGTGACTAGTGATCCATTATTACAGTGGCCAGTGATTTCAAGTCTATGTATATAGGGCAGCAGCCTCTAATGTGCTAGTGATGGCTATTTAACAGTCTGATGGCCTTGAGATAGAAGCTGTTTTTCAGTCTCTCAGTCCCAGCTTTGATGTACCTGTACTGACCTCGCCTTCTGGATGATAGCGGTGTGAACAGGCAGTGGCTCGGGTGGTTGTTGTCCTTGATGATCTTTTTGGCATTCCTGTGACATCGGGTGCTGTAGCTGTCCTGGAGAGCAGGTAGTTTGCCCCCGGTGATGTGTTGGGCAGGGATGCACCACCCTCTGGAGAGCCCTGCGGTTGCGGGCGGTGCAGTTGCTGTACCAGGCGGTGATACAGCCCAACAGGATGCGCTCAATTGTGCATCTGTAAAAGTTGAGGGTTTTAGGTGCCAAGCCAAATTTCTTCAGCCTCCTGAGGTTGATGAGGCGCTGTTGTGTGGGTTGATCATTTCAGTTTGTCAGTGATGTGTACGCCGAGGAACTGGCAGCTCACCTCACACTCCCAGGACCCTCAGCTCCTCCCTGTAGGCTGTCTCGTCATTGTTCGTAATCAGGCCTACTATTGTTGTGTTGTCTGAAAACTTGATGATTGAGTTGGAGGCGTGTGTGGCCACCCAGTCATGGGTGAACAGGGAGTGCAGGAGGGGGCTGAGCACGCATCCTTGTGGGGCCATAAGTGTTGAGGATCTGCGAAGTGGAGGTGTTGTTTCCTACCTTCCTACCTCAGGAAGTCCAAGACCCAGTTGCACACGGCGGGGTTCAGATCCAGGGCCTCAAGCTTAATGATGAGCTTGGACGGTACAATGGTGTTGAATGCTAAGCTATAGTCAATGAACAGCATTCTCATATAGGCATTCTTCTTCTCCAGATGGGATAGGGCAGTGTGCAGTGCGATGGCAATTGCATCGTCTGTGGATCTATTGGGATGGTAAGCAAATTGAAGTGGGTCTACGGTGTCAGGTAAGATAGAGGTGATATGATCCTTGACTTGTGTCTCAAAGCAATTCATGATGACAGAAGTGAGTGCAACGGGACGATAGTAATTTAGTTCAGTTACCTTCGCTTTCTTGGGTACGGGAACAATGGTGGATATCTTGAAGCATGTGGGGACAACAGACTTGGATAGGGAGAGATTGAATATGTCCGTAAACACTCCAGCCAGCTGGAGAACGCGGCTAGGGATGCTGTCTGGGCAGGCAGCCTTGCGAGGGTTAACGCGTTTAAACGTCTTACTCACGTCGGCCACGGATACAAATCTCCTCCCCCCTCCACCGCGATGTACACTACTGAACAGGAAGGAAACAGAAGTTCCAGTGGCAGACCCTCTCAACACTATTGAGTTGATTAACTGAACTAGAGAGAGAGGAGTGAGGAGTGAAACGCCCATCTATCCCAAAAGCCTATTTATACCAGCAACGCCTGCCGGTGATTATACAGGGGTAGAGCAGGCTAATGCCGTCCAAATGAATGAGCAAGCCAATTTAAATGAGCTTATCTGTTGTGCTGCGCGTAACATACGTGGAGTTCTGTAAATAATCGGCAGCTGTCCCCCCCAGCTCAAACACATCGTATGGAGCAGCTACGTAGCTAATGCCATGTTAGGATTAGCTAACACAGATGAGTGAATATATCATGAACTGAGGAGAAGTCCTGCCAGGCCAACAACAGTTTACAGTACAGAAGGAATCTTCTACAACACATAAAATGTAATTAAGGAGTGGGGAGTGAAGAGCAGAGAGAGGTGGTGGTGGTGGTGGTGGTGGGGTGGGGGCGTACACACACACAACATGCAAATGCTCCTTTGTTACTTGCCGTTATGCATCCTAATACCCAGAGAGTAAAATACCTTTTTTCGCATTATGGAATTTGTCATGTTCAGTTGGAACTGTCATATCTGGGAGTGTGTGCATTAATGTGTATAATCTGCTTTGCAACACATCAATTATGATGGATGTTCCTCCAGCGCCAGGGTTTTGATAGCAGCCTTTACGGTAATCAGTCTTCTCTTGTTAGGCAAGCAACCTGTTTAGTAAATAATGATCCACTTTGGCGGAGGCTGGCTGCTGTTCTATTATGATGCTGGCTGGTGAGAGAGTGCGTGTGTGTGTGAGTGTGAAAGTGAGTGAGTGTGTGTGTGTGTGTGTGTGTGTGTGTGTGTGTGTGTGTGTGTGTGTGTGTGTGTGTGTGTGTGTGTGTGTGTGTGTGTGTGTGTGTGTGTGTGTTTGCCAAGGAGCAAGGATCAAGCCGAGTGCATACAAAAATGCTTTAGGCTAGAATTCAATCAAAGCCGCAATGTGGAAAACAAATACATATTTTACAAATTCTTCCACACAATCTTTCACCGTCTCACCCAAGCATGCCACAGAGCGCATGTATGACAGTTGTGGCTTCCCCCTTAAGTAGGAAGCAGGTAGAAAGAAAAAAAGTGAGAAGCTTTGCCAGCTTTCCACCTTCTGTCCCGCTTCTTCTCTCCATCCCACTCTCTTTGTCTCCCTCCCCCCATGTCTCCCTCTCCCCACTTCTCCCCCCACTCCCTCTCTATCCTCTCACTCTCTGGGGCTGGGGCCTCGGGGAAAGAGGAGCAGAGTCACAGTCCTAATTCGCTGCTCAACCCTGCAGCGGGCGTAAGATAACAGCAGGGCTTAAAACACCCGGCCCCTCTCCCTGTTCCCTCTCTCGCCTTCAACAAAGGCCTGTTTGTTCAAACTTCCACACCTGAGACTGCTGGAACATCAGCGCACAGCCACATCACCGTGAGGGCGTCTTCAAAAATAAACATGTTTAAAACAAGGCCCTCCCGTTTTGCTTGGCTCAGATCCTCCTCGTATCCCCCTCCATTTTTCACGCTCTTATTTGGTGTGGAGACGGAGAAAGGGCCTTGAGAGGCTGGTGATGGTGGGGGGCTGATTACACACACCAACGGGCTCTGGAGGGCTTTAGCCCCTGAGGCCCATCGGGAGCTGCATGGATCAGATGGAGGTTTCTGTCAGACCCAACACTTCAGTCAGGCCTTCACTCTGTTCCCCAAGCATCAGCACAAACCCTGACTGATCCGCCTGGAAATCACTCACAGACCCTGTGCTGTGTGTATATTGCGGTGTAGCGTAAAGCGCCGTAGACAGCTGCATTGAAAGTTACTAGAAGTGCTTAAACAAATTCAAGCCTTATATTGCCAATCAATGGGAGAATTTAGGGGAGAGTGAAGGGGAGGAAAGAAAATGGCCGCCAGCTACTTATCCCCTCAGAATCGACAGTTAAAAAAAAGCAAGAGGAAAATAGTCACAAAACATAACACTTTTAAAAATGACAACAATCAATTGACATTGACAATGATGTGGTAATGAAGGAAAAGATCACATCAGATACTTTCACTGTTTGTTTCTTGTCAATATATTCGATTTACTTCACTACCTCACTTAGTTCTACCCTGAGAAGTCAATCCATCAGGGTTGAGTGAGTGAGAGAGAGGGGGCTTAAATCGTCCCATGACAGAAGAATGAGTACCTATCTACCTATCCTCAGTGCATTCAGTGGTGTGGAATGGCTTTATTTATGAAGTAGTACAGGCAGGCTGGCAGGCAGGCTGGCAGCGAGATAATGCAGTCAGCCACACGCTACGGCCAGTAGCCATGCAATCCTCACACATTTTAAAGATTGATGCTGTTTTGCGTGAAGAATGGTCCCTCATGTGAACGGCAGTCAGGGGACTGAGGGCAAGCACGTACATTAAATGGTGCTGGAATAAAAAAAAGAAGACAGATATTTCGGTTCCGTAACTGTCTTCCACAAGAAATTGTTGGTGTTGAAAATATTTCAAAGATATGATTTTACGTTGTTACATTCATCTGATTTGAATGTCGTTAACTGGAGGCAGTCACATGTGAGTTACGCACCAGAGGATTTGAATAGGCCGGAGAAATGAAAAAATGCCCTTGAGAAGATCTTCTCCCTCTATCGGTTTGCTTGATCATCAAGTCGGACTGACGGGCAATTAAAATTACACTCACGTGACACGGTCATTACATTCTAATCAGCAGCATCAGTAGCTACAGTGCAGTATTCACTGACTCTTTTGACGCATGGTGTTGAGTGTAATTTTTAGAATTGTGTGAGGGAAAACAGTTGCTCTCTAACTGGCCATAAAAACATGAATAGATCCCTTTTCGCAGACACCTGGGGAACTTTCCAGTCATGGAAAAGCGTGTCTCTAAAAACAGGAAATCAGGAAATCTCTGCAGTACTGCCCAGAGAGGAACAACTCCTCACCAAAATCAATCCATTAAACTCATTGCAGATACACCCACTGTCCCTATACTCCCTCTCCGGCGCTCGAGGTCGTCAGGCTGCTCATTATTACATACACCTGTCACCATCGTTACTTGCATCAGCGCCTCATCAGACTCACCTGGACTCAATTACCTGCCTGATTAGCTTCCCTATATATGTCACTCCCTTTGGTTCTTTCCCTAGGCGTTATTTTTTTGGTTCCATTGTTTCATGTCTGTACGTTACTCATGTTTCTTGTTTTGCTTCCTCGTGTTATTTATTATTAAAGTCACTCTCTGTGTCACGGCCGTCGTAAGAAGCGGACCAAAGCGCAGCGTGGTGAGCGTACATATTCCTTTATTTAAGAAAATGACGCCGACAAAAAACAATACAAAACAACCGTGAAGCTTAAGGGCTAAGTGCCACAAACAAAGTTAAGTTAACCCAATCAGAGACAACGATAGACAGCTGTCCCTGATTGAGAACCATACCGGCCAAAACATAGAAATACAAAATCATAGAAAAACAAAACATAGAATGCTCACCCCAAATCACACCCTGACCAAACCAAATAGAGACATAAAAGGCTCTCTAAGGTCAGGGCGTGACAGTACCCCCCCCCCCCCCCCCCCCCAAAGGTGCGGACTCCGGCTGAACCTATAGGGGAGGGTCTGGGTGGGGATCTATCCGCGGTGGCGGCTCAGGTGCGGGACGCAGACCCCGCTCCACCACTGGCTCACCCCACTTTGGTGGCACCTCTGGTGTATGGACCCTCGTCGCCGACCCCGGACTGGGGACCCTTGTTGCGGGCCCCGGACTGGGAACCCTCATAGCGGGCCCCGGACTGGGCACCCTCGTGGCGGGACCCATACTGGGCACTTTCGCTGCGGGTCCCGGACTGGGAACCCTCGTTGCGGGGCCCCGGACTGGGCACCCTCGTTGCGGGCCGCGGACTGGGTACCCTCGTTGCGGGCCCAAGACTGGGGACTGTCGCTGGAGGCTCCGGACTGGAGAACGTCGCTGGAGGCTCCGGACTGGGGACCGTCGCTGGAGGCTCCGGACTGGGGACCGTCGCTGGAGGCTCCGGACTGGAGGCCGTCGCTGGAGGCTCCGGACTGGAGACTGTCGCTGGAGGCTCCGGACTGGGGACCGTCGCTGGAGGCTCCGGACTGGAGACCGTCGCTGGAGGCACCGGACTGGAGACCGTCGTTGGAGGCTTCGTGCCATGACTCCTCACTGGAGGCTTCGTGCCATGGATCATCACTGGAGGCTTCTTGCCATGGATCATCACTGGAGGCTTCGTGCCATGGATCATCACTCGAGGCTTCTTGCCATGGATCATCACTGGAGGCTTCGTGCCATGGGTCATCACTGGAGTGAGGAGACGTATGGGCAATCTGGTACGTGGAGCTGCCACAGGGCACACCAGGCTGGGGAGACTTACAGGAGGCCTGGTTCTGGGGACAGGCACAGGACTCACCAGGCTGGGGAGACATACAGGAGGCTTAGTTCTGGGTGCAGGCACAGGACTCACCAGGCTGGAGAGACACACAGGAGGCTTTGTCCTTGGCAGAGGCACCGGATACACTGGGCCGTGGAGGCGCACTGGAGGTCTCGAGCTTAGAGCTGGCACAACCTGTTCTGGCTGGATGCTCACCCTAGCGCGGCAGATGCGGGAAGCTAGGATGTAGCGCACCGGGCTGTGAATGCGCACTGGAGACTCCGTGCGCTCCACCGCATAACACGGTGCCAGACCAGTACGACGCTCGCCATGGTAAGCACGGGGAGTTGGCTCAGGTCTCCAACCTGACTCAGCCAAAACTCCCCGTGTCCCCCCCCAAATAATGTTGGGGGCTGCCTCTCGTGCCTGCTCCGTTGCCGTGACTCCTGGTAGCGAAGTCGTTCCTCCCTCGCTACTTCAGCCTGTTTCCATGGCAAGGTCTTGTCCCCTGCCATAACCTCCTCCCATGTCCAAGATGTCCTCCATTCTCTCTTCTCCCGGGCCCAGGATCCCTGCTCCTCCTGTCCACGCTGCTTGATCCCTTTATTTAAGAAAATGACGCCGACAAAAAACAATAAACAATACAAAACAACCGTGAAGCTTAAGTGCTAAGTGCCACAAACAAAGTTAACTTCCCACAAAGAAAGGAGGGAAAAAGGCTACCTAAGTATGGTTCCCAATCAGAGACAACGATAGACAGCTGTCCCTGATTTTGAACCATACCGGCCAAAACATAGAAATACAAAATCATAGATAAACAAAACATAGAATATCCACCCCCAAATCACACCCTGACCAAACAAAATAGAGGCATAAAAAGGCTCTCTAAAGTCAGGGCGTGACACTCTGAACCTGCTTTCCGACTCCCAGCGTACACATTACAGAATAACGCCTCACCAAAGGGGAGCATTTTTTTGTTTTTTGTTAGTGTAGGTGACGTCTGGTCCGGGTGTCGCTACCGGAGCAACCGGGGATGCCTCAGCTGGCTCGTCAGGCTTCCATGCCTCAGCCGGTTCGTTAGGTTTACAAGACCCGGTTGCCCTGTCAACCGTCCGTTGCCAAGTTTACCGAGGATGCCTCAGCCGGCTCGTCAGGCTCCCCATGCCTCGGCCGGTCTGTCAGGCTCCCCATGCCTCGGCCGGCCTGTCAGGTTCTCGCCTAAGGGGTGTACCCTGCCTAAGGGGAGGGGGGAGGTGGCCTATTTTACCTCAGCTTAAAACTGACACACCTGTGGAGTAGTGAAGCATCAGGAACACTTACCCCATTGTTTCTTCACTTCATTCTGTTACCACCTAGCTGTTACCGCCCCCTTTACCGAGTGACACATGCAGTAGTCCCAGTGATGTTTACTGAGTAACTAGGGGGAGTTACTTTTCCTTTTAAACAAAGTTAACAAACGTAGCTTGGACAGTCGAAGTTATTGAGCTCTGACATGATACTGGATGGGGCTGACCTATGACAAAGTTATAACTACACACTCCCAAACATATTTTTAACAGCATGACTAACATGGTTAAATGTAAACCAAATGCCAATACATGCTACAGAGGAGCATCTGCCGGCAAGACACTTGAGAGGAACTTAAAGTTGTTATCATCAGTATCACTGAGAGTGTGTACTGTATCATACAATTCAGACAGGAGAGGAAATACTTTTCCATCTTTTCACAACCCTTAAAGACTAAATATAGAGTCTGGCTTTTGTACCGTTGGATCACATATTTCAGTCTGACCCCGTTTCAACAGACAAAGAAAGCACTCAATGTTTTTTTCTTTTTTTCCCTTCCTCTCCTTTTCTCAACACATTTAATATCTCACTTCTTCGTCTGCGCGACGCGATAGGATTTACAGCTAAAACAACAGTGGGGGCTCAGATGCGTTTTCTCAGTAAACTGCCCGTTTGTTAAAGAGAGATGTTATACTCCGGTCACGTTGGTTCCCATCTTGTTTTGCCAGGTGGAGCCGCCACAGTCGCACTGTTTTGATACAACCCAGCTGGCAGAGGCCGATACCAGTTTAGTCTGAGGAATCAGCCTGTGCAAACAAACACACGGATCCCCGCTGCATCTGCCAACCATTAGCTATGTATCGGCAGGGAGGGAGGGAGAGAAACAGAGAGAGAAACAGAGAGAGGGATGGTGTGTGTGAGAGAGAGAAACGGAGAGCGGGAGAGAGAGAGATTGTGTGTGGGCGAGAGGGATAGAGAGAGAAAGGGAGTGCGGGAGAAAGAGAGAGAGAGAGAGAGAGAGAGAGAGAGAAAGAGAAGAGAGAGCGAAAGAGAGGGAGGGCGAGAGAGATGGAGGAAGAGTGATAGGTCCTGCTAAATAAACCTGATCCTGTTTCAGAGCCAGCAAATAAACAACAGCCCCAGCATCATTATTCATTAGAGATGATATGGCCAGGGAGGTTTTAAAAGCACACCTGCTCTGTGTGGGAGGGCTGCATGCCCTCTCACTGACTGACTCCCCCATGCACTGGTCCTCTGAGAGGAGTGGGCTGGCCAGACGTCTGCATACTTCAACCCCCATGGGAGATACCATCTAATTCTTACAGGTGTGGTGAGTTACCTCCATGCAATGTGAAGTGCTACGATGGGGGTTATTCAAAGTGAATTTATGCCATTTATTCATTCTTCATCATTCTAAAAGTACAATTCAACAGCGCAATACGAGTAAGTAGGTGAAGTGAAATCCAGCATTGTTTTTATGGAGAATTCCTGGGGTGCGCCAAGAACACGTTCCCTGCAAACATGTATCGGATTATATTTTCAGTCATTCCAACACAATGCATGAAACTGATGAAACATTTGCTCCGCTAAGCAATTCCAGAGTGTCAGAACGATTGAAGCTTACTCGTAAACACGCACTTCTCCCGGGAATAGTAAATTGTTACAAAGCAAGGAAAAGCTTTTGTGTTGATGGCAGAGAAGTGAAAACCACTCACATTGGTTACAAACCCTTTTGGTGTGTATGGATAGCTTTTATGCTTGAAAACATCTCCAGTGCCAGGGGTAGTGTGACTAAGAGAAAGGAGAGAGAGAGAGAGAGAGAGATAGAGAGATAGAGAGAGAGAGGGAAACTAGAGAAAATGTCAGATAGAGAGAGAATGAGAGAAAAGGTCAGAGGAAAAGTCCGAGGAGGGAAATGGAGAGTGGGGTAGCGGCGGAGCTGTTTTCATTGGCACACCTGCGTTAAAAAACACCCGGTAACATGAAGGTCTAAAAGTAAATTACATCACCGGCGAAGCCAACAAAAATGTTTCTCATTGATGTCATTTGACAGTGATTTTAATTATGCTGACACTTATAAACGTATCAAATTATTGAGTAGTGAGTGCTGCAATAATGCCACACTGGCTGCCTGTGCTTTTTCAACATTTACTCACACCCGTTTCTCTTCTAAATACACAAAATGAAACAAAATGAACATTTGACTTCCTAGTTATGGTCAAGTTAAAGGGATAGTTCGGGATTTTCCTAGAGTCAGATGAACTTGGGGATACTATTTGTATGTCTCTGCATCCAGTATGAAGGAAGTTAAAGGTAGTTTTGCCAGCCAATGCTAACTATCATTAGCATGCTAGCTGTACCCAAAGACTTACAGTCTTCGTGCCAACCTAGTTACCCCTCCTGAACTACTGTTTTTGATCAGAGCCTACTGTGTGTGTGTGTGTGTGTGTGTGTGTGTGTGTGTGTGTGTGTGTGTGTGTGTGTGTGTGTGTGTGTGTGTGTGTGTGTGTGTGTGTGTGTGTGTGTGTGTGTGTGTGTGTGTGTGTGTGTGTGCATTTCTCTGTATTTATCTCCACTGGGCTTTCCTTTCGTCCCCTGGCTCTGTTCATTAGCTGAATCTTGTTCCCCTGCCCCGCTCCACAGCGCCGCTCCTGGTGCTAATCATTCTTAATTTCAGAGGCCCCTCAGTGCCCCCACTACCCCAGCTATCCCCTCCCGGGGCCCCAACACAACCCCCTCACCAGAGCCTGGTCCTCCAGCCTCCACAAACATTAACACTCAACACAGAGTGGCCCACACCATGCATAACCTACTATAGCACCACCTGGGTCAGGCCTGGTCAGATATAGAGACAGATACTGAAGTCGTTTCAGTCAATCTACAATAACAGACAATGGCTGGACTGTGGGGTCTAAAGGGCTGGAAGACTCAATCCAACGTTATTGGTAGGAGAGAGAGAGTTCAGAATGCTAACATTGACACTTTTCATCTCAGATGAGTGGCTCATGCATGCCTGCTGACTTGTTACCATAGAAATCAATTCCATAGTACACCACCCTTCACCACCCATGAATGTATCACTGTTTGGGAGGAGAGACTGACATAGCTGTATGTATGTTAAATGGTTGAGTAGACGTAATTAATCACTTGGTGCTGAGGGGTATTTTGTGGAGGAATGGCGACGGCGTAATTTGTTCCAATAAGGCGTATCTGAAGGAAGGGGAAACGTGCTCAACCACGTTGCAGTCTGAGAAAACATTGTGGAGGAGAAACAGACAGCATGGAGCACTGAGAGAATCCTCCCTCCCCACTATGTCAGTCCCGGCTGGGCTGCTACTCAGGCAACCCTCCCCTGGTTGGCTGGGGCTGCTCACTCTGCGTGGGAGGGAGTGACTCTGGAGACATCATCAGCCACTCCACCATGAGAAACCTTACCGCCTTCAATCACGTTGTCGCCTGTAATTAATATTAATCATCGTTCCTCCATCTCAGTCCTGCTGATAAATATTGATATGGTGCTGTGATGACGAGAAACTATATCAAAAATAATGTACTGCTAACATTAAGCGAGGTCGTGAAAATGTAAGAAATTGAATACGAGCAAGCACATGCACCTACACACACGCACATGACCCCACCCACCCCCACCCCACCCCCCCACCACACACATTATCATTTTCAGATGATAAGGTTGGCCTGTACACTGACATTGAGGTCACGACCCTGTGAGGACCACACCCACAGTAGGCCCGGCCAGTCACGGCTGGCTCCTCGTTCAAAAGGAAGTGACACGTTGTCACCCAACTGCCCTCTACTCTCCCCCCGTGTGGACTGCTCCTCTCTCCTGAGGGCCTGTTTAAACCTCCTGTTTAAACCGCCTCTCACAATTTAATTGTCCCTAATCACTGTTGAAGGTCAAAGCCACTCAGTGAAACAGTGCCTCAGTCTCAGCACACACATGCACACTCACACACACAGGAAACTTCCAACTGTCACTGCCAACTGGGAATCAGCGATTGGACAGCTATGCGTTGCCCCAGCAACCACCTAGGCTAGCTACACAGCACTGTACTGTCCTACAGTCCATTATGAATAGGTTATTTTGGAAATACAGAAATGGAGTGAAACTGTAATTAGGGCCCTTTAAGGTCCAAGTAGTCTCATAGGAATTCATCAGAACGGAAGCTGAAAATTAACAGTGAAAACATAAAGTTGAAGTCGGAAGTTTACATACACTTCAGCCAAATACATTTAAACTCCGTTTTTCAATATTCCTGACATTTAATCCTTGTAAAAAATTCCCTGTCTAAGGTCAGTTAGGATCACCACTTTATTTTAAGAATGTGAAATGTCAGAATAATAGTAGAGAGAATGATTTATTTCAGCTTTTATTTCTTTCATCACATTCCCAGTGGGTCAGAAGTGTACATACACTCAATTAGTATTTGGTAGCATTGCCTTTAAATTGTTTAACTTGGGTCAAACGTTTTGGGTAGCCTTCCACAAGCTTCCCACAATAAGTTGGGTGAATTTTGGCCCATTCCTCATGACAGAGCTGGTGTAACTGAGTCAGGTTTATAGGCCTCCTCGCTCGCACACGCTTTTTCAGTTCTGCCCACATATTTTCTATAGGATTGAGGTCAGGGCTTTGTGATGGCCACTCCAATACCTTGACTTTGTTGTCTTTAAGCCATTTTGCCACAAATTTGGAAGTATGTTTGGGATCATTGTCCATTTGGAAGACCCATTTGCGACCAAGCTTTAACTTCCTGACTGATGTCCTGAGATGTTGCTTCTATATATTCACATAATTTTCCTTCCTTATGTTGCCATCTATTTTGTGAAGTGCACCAGTCCCTCCTGCAGCAAAGCACCCCCACAACATGATTCTGCCACCCCTGTGCTTCACGGTCAGGATGGTGTTCTTCGGCTTGCAAGCCTCCCCCTTTGTCCTCCAAACATAACGATGGTCATTATGGCCAAACAGTTCTATTTTTGTTTCATCAGACCAGAGGACATTTCTCCAAAAAGTAAAATATTTGTCCATATGTGCAGTTGCAAACCGTAGTCTGGCTTTTTTTATGGCGGTTTTGGAGCAGTGGCTTCTTCCTTGCTGAGCGGCCTTTCAGCTTATGTCGATATAGGACTTGTTTTACTGTGCATATAGATACTTTTGTACCGTTTCCTCCAGCATCTTCACAAGGTCCTTCGCTGTTGTTCTGGGATTGATTTGCACTTTTCACACTAAAGTACGTTCATCTCTAAGAGACAGAACACGTCTCCTTCCTGAGCGGTATGACGGCTGCGTGGTCCCATGGTGTTTATACTTGCGTATTATTGTTTTTACAGATGAACGTGGTACCTTCAGGCGTTTGGGAATTGCTCCCAAGGATGAACTAGACTTGTGGAGGTCTACCATTTTTTTTCTGAGGTCTTGGCTGATTTCTGAGTTTGAAGTTAGGACTAGAAATACAACCACAGGTACACCTCCAATTGACTCAAATTATGTAAATTAGTCTATCAGAGGCTTCTAAAGCCATGACATAATTTTCTGGAATTTTCCAAGCTGTTTAAACGCACAGTGAACTTAGTCTATGTAAACTTCTGACCCACTGGAATTGTGATACAGTGAAATAATCTGTCTGTAAACAATTGTTGGAAAAATGACTTGTGTCATGCACAAAGTAGATGTCCTAACCGACTTTCAAAACTATAGTTTGTTAACAAGAAATTTGTGGAGTGGTTGAAAAACGAGTTTTAATGACTCCAACCTAAGTGGATGTAAACTTCCGACTTCAACTGTACATCGCTATAAAAATATCCACATTTCTGCAATTACACAGCAATACAGACGGACGGACGGACAGACGGACGCAGACACAGACAGACAGACAGACAGACAGACAGACAGACAGACAGACAGACAAACAAAGAGAGCAAGCAAGAGATAGAGAATAAATGAGCTGTAAAAACAGAAGTAATCATCTGTGTGTGTGTGTGTGTGTGTGTGTGTGTGTGTGTGTGTGTGTGTGTGTGTGTGTGTGTGTGTGTGTGTGTGTGTGTGTGTGTGTGTGTGTGCGTGCGTGCGTGCGTGCGTGCGTGCGTGCGTGCGTGCGTGCGTGCGTGCGTGTGTGGACTAGAGCAGAGGATGGTGTCTGAAGGTCACTGAGACATTGAGGCAATCACCCTAATGAAAACAAACGAGGGAAAGAGAGGGGCTTTGCCTCAGTATAATCACACACGCGCGCACGGCCCTGTGGCACACACTCAGTCTCACACACACCGCATTGTTATTTTATTTACTGTACATGCTCATCTAGCCTTTTGAGGCCTCACCAGCCACTAATGACACTATCACATGAAAAGACAAAGAAATACGAGAAGGTTGATCCTGGAGGGATGTATATACAAGGCGAGCTAGAAGCAGGAGGCACTAAACCCGACTGTGACATTTAGCCTAAAGAAAATTATTAATGGCACAGTGCGGTATGTATCATCATATAGCATGGAAATATTTACATGCTCACTTTGACTGTACAATATATTTACACTGAACAGTCTTACACTGAGTCTTAAAGGTCCGATGCAGCTGTTTTTATCTCAATATCAAATCATTTTTGTTGTGAACAATTAAGTACGTTACTGTGATAGTTTTAAATTCAAATGGTCAAAAAGAAACAAAAATAGCTTATTAGCAAAGAGCAATTTATCAAGCAAGAATTTAGCTATTGGTTTATTATCTAATCTACCATTTGGTGATGTCACCAGGCAGGCTAAAACGTATTCGCACCACAACAGGCTGAAATTTCAAGCCGTCTTCTCAAACACCTCTTACACTAAAAAGAGCATTATTATGGCTGCAGGGGCAGTATTGAGTAGCTTGGATGGAAGGTGCACAGAGGTGCCCATATTAAACGGCCTGCTCCTCAGTCCCAGTTGCTAATATCTGCATATTATTATTCATATTGGATAGAAAACACTTTGAAGTGCCTCCACTATATCGTGACGAAATGTCCAAAAGTTCCGTAACAGTCAGTAGAAACATGTCAAACGATGTACTGAATCAATCTTTAGAATGTTGTTAACATACATCTTGAATAACGTTCCAACTGGAGAATTAGATTGACTTCAGAAGAGTGGTGGAACGGACGTCCTCCTCGTGTGAAGGCGCATGGTGACTGCGTGATCAGCTCGTGGTAGTGATTACTCATTCCTGTCTCCTTCGGCCCTCCTTCACATTAGAGTCATCAGACAAAGTTCTATTGACTGTTAACATCTAGTGGAAGCCGTAGGAAGTGAAAACTCATCCATATCTTGCTGTAATTTCATTGAGAGCTTGGTTGAAAATCTGCCACCTCAGAAACAATTCAAACAGGAAGTGGAACTTCTCAGGTTTTTGCCTGCCATATGAGTTCTGTTATACTCACAGACATAATTCAAACAGTTTTAGAAAGTGCAGAGTGTTTTCTATCCAATACAAATAATAATATGCATATATTAGCAACTATGATTGAGGAGCAGGCCGTTTACTCTGGGCACCTCTGTGCACCTTTCATCCAAGCTACTCAATACTGCCCCTGCAGCCATAAGAAGCTATATATGTCACTCCCTTTGGTTCTTTCCCTAGGCGTTATTGTTTCTGTTCCATTGTTTCATGTCTGTACGTTACTCATGTTTCTTGGTTTGTTTCCTCGTGTTATTTATTATTAAAGTCACTCTCTGAACTTGCTTCCCTACTCCCAGCGTACACATTACAGAATAATGCCTCACCAAAGGGGAGCATTTTTTTGTTTTTTTGTTAGTGTAGGTGACGTCTGGTCCGGGTGTCGCTACCGGAGCAACCGGGGATGCCTCAGCTGGCTCGTCAGGCTTCCATGCCTCAGCCGGTTCGTTAGGTTTACAAGAACCGGTTGCCCCGTCAAGCGTCCGATGCCGAGTCTACCGAGGAGGCCTCGGCCGGCTCGTCAGGCTCCCCATGCCTCGGCCGGGTTGTCAGGCTCCCATGCATCAGTCGGGTCGTCAGGCTCCCGCGCCTCTGCCGGCTCGTCATGTTCCCGTGCCTCAGAAGAAGCAACTGGCCCGCTCCTGGTCCCCGGGATCATCCCTCTGGTCGGCGTCCTGTTTCTATGTTGTGTAGTAAACATCCCCCCCCCCCCCCGCAACATGGAACCTTGGAAGTCTACACGGAAGTCTATGGAAGTCTACACAGACCGGTGCACCATAGCCAATCAGAGCTACAGTAGGCTTTTATGCAAACAAGCCATTGCCACACAGGCCTGCCATCATTCACTTTGACTTGGACTGTGTGTTTACAGGCAGTTGCAACAGTGCGACATTAGATCATTAGAACGCATTCACCAAATGCCACAAAATACACCTGAATGGATTTCTGCAAATTTGTCAACACCTCTTACATTTGGGAACTTTTACAGTCCTATTGATCAAACAACCATGAAAAGGTAGGCTCTCTCTCAGTTATGCACATCAACAACAAGACAAATAACTAACGCTAGCCAGAGCAAGATGAGCTAAAATATAACGAAGGAACATTAGATAAATCCTCCCAAACTTTTTCAGCTAGTTGGCCGTCAAAATTCAAAAGGCACTCGCACATCTGAGCAATCTTTTTTGCAGGTGCATGGTAACAGCTGAACAATATGGAGGAAAAAGGAAACCGCTCTGACGAAGCTTATTAAAGATCAGTGATACTGTCACTCTATCAAGAGCAGTGTGCGGTTTCCTTTTTCCTTCAGCTAGCTGTCAAAATTGCACTGATTAATGATGGGGAAATGTAGCCTACTCGTCCTTCAGCAGCTGGCTAAAGTTGCCTAGCTTGCTAGCTAGCTACTTACAGACACAAATGAGAACCTCACCCTGACCATTTTACTCGCCCTAACAGAGCTGGTTAGCTAGGCTGTTGTGAGCAAACGGGAGGAGAAGCTTACTCCATAAAAACCTCATCTCAAAATTGAGATGAAATCCAAAGTTGTGCTATATATTAATTGGGGAATATATTAATTGGGATAATTTTTAAAGATAGATATTGATACATTACTAGCTCAAACACTTAAGTGGGTGATGGTGATTTCAGATCAAAAGTGGTGGGAGAAAAAAAGCATACATTGCACAACCCCCCAATCTGATAGTGGGGTGGTAGATGCCCACTAGTCTCCCTTATGGCTCAGCTCAGGTGACTACATACGTCATACATCCTTCTCTCTCACTCTCACACACACACACAGTCAGCTCAGAGAGGTCCATCATTAGCAGATTTTAATTTAGAATGGAAAATGTATGTTTATGCAACAAATGTTAGTGCATCAAATTGTTTCTAACCGAATTGCGTCGATTCGTTCCCTCTAATCAAACCAAATCGCATCAAATCGTACAAACTAAAATGCATCTTTCCTGTATCTTTGACAGTAAAAAAGTGCAGTCAAAAACGTTATTTTCCTGTGTTTTATATATGCAGTATTTCCACTATGAGGTTGGAATAATACTGGGAAATCGTGAAAATGATGACAATGCACTTTTAGTGTGCGATGAAGCCTGTTGTGATGGGATATTTGGCCTGCCTGGTGATATCACCAGGTGGTCAATTAGTTAATATACCAATAAGGAAGAGAGTTTCAAACCTCTCCTCCTCACTCAGACCACTCCCAGACAGTCCTAGCAAAATTGTTGCTTGAGAAATTGCTCTTTGCTAAGAAGCCATTTTTGTAAATTTTTTACCATTTTAATTGAAAACAAATCACAGTAAGGTACAAAATTGTTACCCAGAAATGATTTAATATTGAGATAAAAATGGCTGCATTGGACCTTTAACTGCCAAATAAAGTGTTTTAATAGGGCATTGGGCCACCACGAGCTGCCAGAACAGCTTCACTACGCCTTGGTATATATTCTACAACTGTCTGGAACTCTATTGGAGGGATGTGAAATTACATCATTTGGTGTTTTGTTGATTTTGGTGGAAAACACTGTCTCAGGACCTGCTCCAGAATCTCCCATAAGTGTTCTATTGAGTTGAGATCTGGTGACCAAGACCCCTCCAAGTCCGTGAGACCTCTTCTTCTAGCCATGGTAGACAAAATAATGGGCAACTGGGCATGTTTATACATGACCCTAAGCATGATGGGATGTTCATTGTTTCATTAACTCAGGAACCACACCTATGTGGAAACACCTGTTTTCAATTGACTTTGTATCCCTCATTTACTCAAGCATTTCCTTTATTTTGTCAGTTACCTGTATATATATGCCCATTTCTTATGCACCATATACATATGCCCCTTTCTTAATCTTAATGGCATGTTAAACAATCATTTTCTTTATCCATCAGAACTGATTGGAATTACAGTGATTAAGAATTTCAACTGCACAGTTCAATTTTCATATGAAAAGCCTAAAACATGCTAGAGAGACGTCTGTCTATGATAGAGAGACTTCTGTATATGATAGAGAAGCTTCTGTCAGTTGATAGAGAGACTTCTGTCTATGATAGAGAGAGAGATGGAAAGATTGCAACCCACATCGACTTTCAGTGAATGAACCCTGTTTCGTTCGTTGTCTAGATGAATGTAAAGGCCAGGATGTGGGGCCTTAATTAACAGGGCTGCTAATTAACAAGCAGTTGTAAATCGGGACACACACACATACGCACACGCACACATGGTGGGCCGCCACCACCACAGTAATCGCACGCTTTGTTGAGGCCAGCACCAGCCCACTACTCAAGTATGCAGCCCGCCCGGCAAGCCCCCGTCTACCGATAACATGAGTGAGAGATCATTGAAACATTAACACTGGTCAATAAATGGAGGCCCCACTATTGCATATAAACCATCCCAGCGGAGGACAACAGCCTCAGGCAGGGCAGCGAGAGGAAGGGAGGAAGGAAACGCCTCAGAGAAAGGCAAGGACAGAGTGGGGAGGGATGGGGAGAGAAAGAGGGAAGGGGTTGAAAAAGGAGGGAGAAGAGGGGAAGAGGGAGAGAGAAAGGGGAGAGAGGGGGGAAAGGAAGAAAGAAAGAGCCCACCACATCCTCTCTGAGCAGCAGGTGAGCAATTGGTTTTGACATTTACACCCACACACACCGCTAACTTTAATTAAGACGTGATTGTGTTGTTTTATTGAACAGATTTTACTCAGTAGGAGGAGAGACAGGCTAAAGTGAAGTGGCTGCTACAGTAGACAGGCCGTGGTGGATGCTCTACCTACTGTACAACCACATTACCCATAACAGATTCTCTAAAGGTATAAATCCAACCAATAGGCTTTTTTAAAACCAGAAAGTGGAAAGCTGATCAATTCAACTACTCATTGAAGTCATATTTACAGTGAGAAACGACACATTGAAGAGCCATGATAAGTCAATCTAAGAGCGCAGAACGGACTGTTGACGATACCCAGCAAGGCCTGCATCCACAAAGCGTCTCAGAGCAGGAGTGCTGATCTAGGATCAGTTTTGCCTTTTAGATCATAATGAATAATATGATATGGACAGATCCTAAATAAGCACTCCCACTCAGATACTACTCTGAGAGGCTTTGTGGATACGGGCCCTGGTGTGCTACACAGACAGCCTAGTACAGTGCACGTGTACTGACATCAACCTCTGTACTGTACCTCTCTACTAAACAACCTGACTCAGCATCTCTGTCTCTCTCTCTACTGAACTCTGTTGAGCCGTGCTCATGCATTCTCTCTCAGAGAAAGCCTGGTGGTTTAGTTTTCATTTGGAGGGGATTTCGTCCCTATCAAGCGCCAGCAGACCAGTATCAAACGCACGTGAACACTGTGCTGTGGGGCTTGTAGCCTTGTAAACAGCAGCTGGCAGTCCTCCAGACCCCCTCCAGTGCCGTGGACTTGTGACACTGATCCCAGCCCTATCGCTCCCTCACAGCACACACACCCCCGTGTAATAGACCCTTCAAAGCTCACCTCTATCTATATTTTATTTGCGTCTGTGCAGTGTGTGTGTAGTGTGTGTGTAGTGTGTGTAGTGTGTGTGTGTATGTTTTCTTCCCTCCTTCTCCTTCCTTCGCCAGCCTTGGCTTCTTTATTGCTTGTTGTTGACATGGATCCCTTTAGCCCTCAACAGGAGGCAGCAGGGGGGGGATCTTCTGCTGCTAACCAGACGCCCGCCACCTGCTACCACACTACCCATAGTGCACTGCGCTGCTCTGCCAGGGCAACAGACAGAGAGCGTTATTATTGAGCAGGTCAGGACTCAGGCTGAATCCCAAATGGATCCCTATTCCCTATATGGTGCACTACTGTTGGCCAGAGCCCTATAGGGTACTCTGCGGGCCCTGGTCAAAAGTAGTGCACTATACAGGGAATAGGGTGCCATTTAGGACGTGTCCTCAGACACAGCAGACAGCCAGTAGTGCTTGAGGCAAAGACACTCACACTGAAATGATGTTCTCAAACAGACTCCATGTTGTCCTCACATCTTGGCCAGACGTGACTGCTGCTGCCATCTCAGGGCTGGAAGGGCTGGAGAGAAAAATATTGTTTTTATTGTGGGATGGTGCTGTCTGTGTGACAGGCTAAGTGCTGTGTGTCTGTGCCACACAGACGCGGGCGAATGGGTGATATGAATAGTGTCTAGAGGGTTTCTAAGGACACATTGAGGGGGTTATAGTCAGTTCCGAGGGCTGAATGGTTATGACAAAGGCCTGGTATATACAGACACATATTGTGTACAATATAAAGAAGAATCTATGACGCAAGTTCTCGAAATCAACAAGGTCTTGGTGGAGAGGGTAGTTTAAGAATGCATACAGAATTTTAAGCATCGTTATGAACTGCCATTTTGTTTTTGCATTTTCGCCAGAGGGAATATAATAGATTTTTGTGTTGACGCCGGTTTATTTAAATGGCTAGAGCAAAAAAAATCTTAAAATGCTGCTGATGATAATGAAAAGAATAAAATAACTCCCCAGCCGGCTAATAAAAGAAAGCAGACAGATGTGTTTGAAGGTCCTCCTTCAAAGCCCGGCTCGACACCATGGCCGCGTCGGGGGAATATCTGTTATTAATTGAAGTTAATTTTCTGGGATATCAGTTTTCCGGGCACGTGGGAAAGATTGATAGCCCCGGCCACTGTGTCTCCCGAGTGTTGGGAAAATGACACTGTTCCTTCACCAGGGCTCTTTCACTTTTATCATCACAAATCAAATTATAAACATCGCAGCCCAACCTTGCTGGGATTCTGGCTGGAGGAGATTTCCATAAGATTAATTAGGCTCGCCAGCCAAAGACAGAGCTGGGCAGAAGGGACAACATTTTTTTATATTTTTTAATGCGATGGGAGGAGGTTGGATAGAGGGGGTGGGCGGGAGGCGGTGGGGAGGCATTCAATGCAGTATGTGAATAAGGGAAGTCAATTGGACAATAGGTAGTTAGTGTGGACTAGCATGGATTCTCAAAGACACCAGAGGACACCGGACCCTCTCCCTCCTTTCTCCCTCTTCTCCCCTCTCTAGGCCTGTGATGTGGAGGGCCACGTGGTGAACCCCACATTTAATTAGAACACTTTGATACCCACAGGAGAGCCTGGCGGGCCCCGGGGCATCCTAAACACTGACTGACACGCGGCACACTCCGGCCGCTCCCCGCTCTCCAATTAGAGACGCGTCACGCTGTGCCACCACACACTCCACACACACATCTATGACCGTACCACTACTACACAAGCTACACACACACACACACACACACACACACACACACACACACACACACACACACACACACACACACACACACACACACACACACACACATCTACAGTACATCTACACACAGCTGCCAGTTGCCAGCCCAAACAAGCACTAACCCGCCGGTCAGTATTTGCGTGCCTTTTCAAATTGGCATTTGGATTAAATGGTGCCTAAAATGCCCTGAAGTGTGTCAGAGAGAGAATCTCTCACCTGAGCTGATCGGGGGTGCAGAGAGACTGCAAACCAAGTGATTAAAATGAGGATACATTTTTTAGGTGGGATAGAGAGAGAGAGAGAAAGGAGGGATTGGTGTTTGTAAACTGTCTGGCATGAGAAACAGACACACAGAGTTTGGTTGGCATGCCGATGTGCAATCTGCAATATTAATGTGGGTTGGGCTGAATAAATGATAACAATGCGGGGAGCTTTGCTGTGTATACACTGGTGTATTTTTAATGTGTAGGGATAAACCTAACAGCACAACATTTTACAATGCTTGACTTACGTGAACAATCACTGGGTTCATGCATTATGCAAATCAGGACGCTTTCACCCAACACATACAAGTGTTTGTACGTAAACAAGCGGCTTACTCTTTAGCTAACAAGATGTTGCTGTAAATAATAGATACTCAAATCTGCTCTCTGTCGCTCTCGCCAGATGAAGGAAAGAAGAAAGTTGTTGTAATTTCTTGTATTATTTAACTTTCCCCCCGCCGTCGCTTCCCCCGCTGCTCAGTGACAAACAAACACAAACAACGAAAACATCAAGAGAGGCCTCGCGCGCTGTTGTTGTTCTGTCACGGAACACAATTCCTGTGAAAATAGTTCCTTTTGCATAACAAACCCCTGTTATAAATGTATTATCCAACTTTTAAATATTAACAATATGAATCTGACGTGTACTTCTCTCAAAGAGAAAGAGCGTGACTATCTCCACCGCAACGGGAGTGTTGTGTGGTTAGAGGTTTTAATCAAAAGAAATCAATAGGATAAATATTTTATTTCGAAAGACAATGGCAACTCACAATACCGAACGCCATCACAGACTTTGCATGCGTCTGTCAACGTTAATTCCTCTAGAAGTCTGTCATATGAAAACATACTGCATGTCAAGCTGCGTGAGGAACCAGCTGAGAGACTCTAAGACGTTGCTGTAATGGATTGCTAGGACGTGGGCCTATCTCAACACAACAAGCCTGTCCTGTGTGCTAGTCTGTTTATCCAAGCTTCAGTCGGTTGCAGTGTTTCATCAATAACCTTGTTTGGTCAGAGATGATCTTTATCGATGGAGGAAATCAAACAAACAGAGAGCACTAATGGTTTGATAATCACTGACAAGGACAGGGCTCCTCATAACCACTATGGGCTGGATGGTAGGCTTAGTGGTGGCTAGAGGAGGAGCGTTTTGTTTCCAACACCCCCATCCCCCAGCCCCCCTTCACAGATTATAAAACCCTATTACCACCCCCCCCCCCCCCACCACACACCCTGCTGCCACAACTCACCCCCACCCCCACCCCCAGACACTCTCTCACCCCCCCACTCCCAGAGGCGTTGGGTGTCCCTTCCCTTACCAAACAACCCCCCACGTGCCCCCTACACCCCCTGCCGCCCCTTCCCCTTGATACATGTGGGGCCCTGGGACCCCAAAACACCCCCAGATGGGTTCTCATTACCCCACGCCGACACCAGTCATATGCCGTTTTAACCATAGAACCACGTTTTATACATATAAATGACATATGCTTTCAAAGCCAGGTCCTATACATATAGATGTTGCTATAACTTAGCATGACTGGCTGAAGTGAACTCTGATTCATGTGGAACTCCAACAGCTGTCAGAAATGAAGTCCAATCATCTTTCCTCTAGGCAGGGATTGGGCTGCGAGCCCAGACTGTGAGCACCAATGGCTTTATTGGGCCTGACAAATTCATTGACTCTTAGAAAGCAAGTTATTTGGCCTTATAATGCATTTTGTCATTGTTTGCCTAGATTTTGGCAGTAATACCAGCAGTATACCACTTTGAGGTTGAATGTGATGTATGGTGTACCGACTGCCATATTTCTCTCCCGCCGAAGTGTATAAGATTTACACCCATCTCAGTTCTTCTTTTCTCCTGTTTTCAGTTCTGTCTGCTGTATCAAAGTGCCTCTCAGCACAGCTTGTGTTCCTTTCAAAAGTGATTTGTCAAAACGTGATTGAGGGACGCATCTTTCTCACTCTCACGTCAGTCTCTCCGACTTCCCACCCTTTTAGAGGTGATGTGAGCGAGATGGAAGGGAGCTGTCAGAGGATATTGAACATCTGTATCAATCAACATGGATTTGTTGTTGGAAAACGACTTTTACTGTATAAATCAGTTATCAGGTTACTGACTCTGTCTGTACATTTATGTTATATCCCAGTAGGGGATTCATACATATAAGATTACTGTTTTGATTTGTTTCTGTCACACTCGGGTATGTATACTTAAGGCCTGGGGGCTTTTAAAAATCACCATTCTCTTTTGCTATGCTATATCAAGTCAATTTGATGACAAGCATAAACATGCTACGGTGAGTTAGCTATAGGGAGCTCGATAGTTCACGTAGCCAGTGTGATCATGGTAAAAGTGAATAGGGGCCAAATACTGCAGCGTATACAGATAAAAAAAAGAAAAAAAAGTCTAGGTCTCTCTAGGGTCAGACTGGCTGCTTTTATTATATACTTTTTCATTTCTTCCTTTTATTTATTCAATCAAAGGTTTGATTTCCTCCCAAAACTCTTATCTCCATCTGGGAGAAGAAGAAAAAAATGTTTAAACAATAAAACAGTTGAACCTGAATAGCTCCACCAGAAGCCAACTTGAGAGTTAATGCTGAACCGTCAGCCAAGTCTGATGCTTGCCAATGATACACTGCCTGCGTCCTACTCACTAAAGACTACACACTCGGTATGCTTCTTCTTCTTCATCTTCTTCTTCACCGGAGCGTTCATTACTCAAACCGGAATGGAACAAGCCGGTCACAAAATCCAATCAAAGGACTCAACATGGAAACCGTTGGCACTGGTCCATGAGGTACTTCTTAAACATCTCCGTGCTCACTCAGGACAAGCGACCAAAACATGTAACACTGCTGAGCTTCATCCATTCAACAGCTGCTAGCCATTATCATTTGTTATATATTCTGTATATCAACAAGGAAAACATTACATAAAGAGTTCCATATGCCATTTGTGTGTTTGACGTTAAACGGTTTTGAGTAATTTAACATGATCCGTTCGGAGAAAGAATCGCTCTCCCCTTTCCAGCAAATGGTCTTCCACAAAGACACAAAGACATATGGCGTGGAAGGCCTGCAAGTACAATAACATTTACACTGGAAATCACAACCACATTGGGCTTGTGTTGTGTCAGGTAAGCAGCTCCATCCAAACCAATCCACACACTGTGCTGTGCTGCTCGGCTTGCTGATGTGTACTGGTGGGTGTCGGACCTGTTGCCGCTTGGCTCACAGACATACAGTGTTGGCAGGGGCCCAGCATAGCCTATTAAGGGGAACGCCAGCCAACGCCGAGAGACAAACAAGGCTTGTCTCCGCTCCGTGACGTTGTGTTACATTAAGGCTTTAATCGGTGACAGTTCGCCGCTAAACTGTTGTAAACACTCCTCGTCAGCGTGGGCGGAACTGTGAGAGAAGAGCTAACAGCAATCTGTTGGTAAATTAATGAGGAGGGGCTTTTCTACTCCTCCTGCCCCCCCCCCCCCCCCCCCCCCATTGGCACAATGCCAGGCCTGGAGTGTCAACAGGCTGGCAGGGAGAGGAGGAGAGAAGGATGGGGGAGAGGAAGGTGGAGGAGAGGAGTGGAGGGAACGGGAGGGGGTGGGAGAGGAAGCCTCAGGATCCAGCGGAGAGGAGATGGGGGTTTAATGTGAGAGGATCAAGATGGATTCAAGGTTTCCCCCTAAAAATAACTCCCAGTCTCCCACCACCATATTATATCCAGTATCCACAGCCTAGTCTGGAGCTGGCTGCGCTCTCTGTGAGTTCAAAGTGACAGTTCACATTGAGCAGGGTTGCCCTGCCTGTGCCAGAGAGGGCTTTTAGCTGCAGCTAATTTACAAAATGGATTGTGTGAACAACCCCTGGCCTCAACCCGCCCCCTTTCCTCACTTGAAAGCAACTTTATCAGGGGAGAGATTAGACTACACTTAACCCCTAACGAGCCATATGAGGGACAGAAGAAAAGGTTTCTTAACTGCAGTTTTATTTGATGGTTTCAATATGAGCCACGGGGTGGGGTGGGGAGGTCTAGAGCTCTTGATGGCTTCATATATAAAAGCAACCTTCTGTCTCCGACCGGCACAACTCATACCCACCTCCTTTTGACTAGACACAGCTGTTTCCCACCCCTCCCTCTTTCTTTCTCTCCTCGCTCTCTCCCTCTCACTTATTATTTTTGTTGCAAAATAGGCCAAAGTAACTTCCAAGGGTTTCCCCCTGGGGTTTATGTGATATTTAACTACGGCTACAGTGGCATTTACTAATTTTATATGTGCAGAATTTATGTCAGAATCTTATTCAGAGATTTCCGGGACGCGGAGCAAAGGTGGCCCGGTCTCTGTCCCGCTGTGTATACAGTGGTATTAAGTGAACTATTCACAACACGTATGGTGACATGCGCATCGCTATTTTGTCTGTAACTCTGCTGCCTTTCCTCACCTCGCGCCACAATTAAATGCTAACCTTAGCATTTGGAGAGGGTGACCTGCAGGAGCCAATTTGTTGTCCGCTGCACCTCACCTTCAACACAGAAGAGCCAGATAAACGCAGTGGGGTGTCTTGTCAAAGGAATCCTCTCTGAGGGGCCATCTTGTTGACAGGGACATTGGGATAAATCAGACAACATGAGCACAGAGACACACGCTGTGGGTTGGTATAAGTCACCTTGGAAATAGTCTATTAACAAGCTGCATCAACTGACACACAGTCATTTCCTCCACAGTACACTTCTTTTCACTGCTAAAGCCACATATGCGTTCCACATAGGGCTCTGGTCCAAGTTAGTGCACTATGTAGGGGAATAAAGTGCATTTCGAGATGCAGCCACAGCTACAGTCCAGAAATACACTTTCAGCATCCCAAGCTTTAACCAGTGGCCTCTGCATATATATATAGTGATTAAACCAGAAACTGTCCTGAAAGACAGTTCTTCACCATAAAAAAATCTGTCAATATTCAAGTCAAGTCAAAGTTACAGTATGGAGAATTGGGGGGAAATGAAAGAACGATAAAAGAAAATGCCTGAGAAAGGGTTCAGAGGATTGACCCGCGGGGCTTCAAATCAAATTGCGACGGTATTGTATCCCCTCCCATTTCCAGTAGTGCCGGTAAGCTCCTTATTGATACACATGTGATGAGACCACCCATACCTGGGGCTCATCCCCCTGTCACTGTACAGGACGGAGGATAGGAGGGGGAGAAGGGGAGAAATCACAGGATCCTTTTCTTATTCTAAAAGCTAAATCTAAATCCCCTGGGTGGGTTTCTGTCTCACTCCTGACTCAATAAAATAATTACCTCCTGGTCTGCATGCTCGTTAATCAAGTAGTTTAACGTTTTATGCAAAAAATAAAAAGTATTAATCTTATCCCCCTTTTTCCACCTGGTGGAGGAAGGATTGGTCGGTGCCCACTTTTATCTCTGTAAAGTTGCTGATGTGCAGTTTTGAGATTTCTATAAAACCTACTGTATCGCACAGATTGCTTTTTAATTTTATGTTTAGTCTACAGGAACCCCGATTGTTGCACTCCCTGGACTGGGTTGAGAAAGTAATTCAAGTATCAGCATAACTGTTCCGTTTAAAATAAATCTGCTCTGTGCCAATGAGAGGGCAAGTCATGTAATGGTTTTGTTTAAATAAACAAAATGTGCAGCTTTTCCTGAGATTCCTCTGTTTGTAATTGTCAGTTATAACCGTTAACATCTGTTTGGCTCTGACGTCCCGGTTACAAACGACCCCAACAATTCCAACACCCCTTAGACAAATAGGCAGGAGGGAACAAGACAAAACAAAATATAACTAAAAGTCCTATGGAGATTTGGGAGGAATTCTTTGGAAGCACCCTGATTAGAACCATAATGCCAAAACATATTTTAGATAATAATAATATATATATATTTTTTTACTTTCATTGAGTATCTTTTCTTCATATATTTTTGGGATTGCAATCTTTCATTTAATAATTGTCTTCACAAAATGATCTAGGACCAGAGGGAGTAGGATTAAAATCTACTTGTTGTAACAATAGACTTGATTGCTCCTTGAAACGAAGCGACAGAGAACAACACTTGTGAGAAAGAAGTGTTAAAACCGGTTGGAAGTGTCGAGGGTGTCTGACAACAAGTGAGATACTTCTGTCTGTGGACGCATTACGACACTACGCCGTTGGCGATGGGTGTAAAATATGGAGCGTTAATTCAGGTCCTGACACGTCTTCATGTTTTTTTCCCCCTGCTACTTCACGTTTCTTTGCATCATATTACAATTTGAAGGTAACAGACATATGTTTTAATCAATGGTATTTCACCTATGCCAGGCACAGGCAACTGGGCTATACTCTGGCTCGCAAAAACAACAGTAGACCTACTGCTATATTTTATAACCATAAAAGTACGAATTGATTCAGAGCAGTATCTGACTCTAACAAATCAGAAGCATTCCATTCAGACTTTCAAATCTAGGGCATTCAGTTTACACTAAAGGGCTGTAGGAAGCAGACAGATTCAACCAATCCCCTCAGTCGCCTCTACTGCACAGAGAGGGGCAATTCCATGGTAACGGAATTACGCTGAGACTCACTTTAAAATGTATACCAAACAAAAATCATTGATTCCAAAGTTTAACCAACCGTACAACTCTATGCACAATGACTACTTTAACAATTCCACTGAACATCTGACAAAAACACATTTCCAGGAAGAACTGTGCAGGTACAGAGTTTAGTGACAGACTAAAACTGATGGAGATTTTACCTTAATTCTGTTACCAAACTTTTTTCCAGTAAATGTTTCTTTTTTACTGTGTAAATTGTTCAAAGTAGTCCTTGTGCATACAGCTGTGCGATTTGTTCAACCTTGAAATCATTGTTTTTTTGTTTGGCATACATTTTACAGTGAAAAATTGGAGTCTCAGCGTAATTCCATTAACGAGGATTGTCCATTGTCCATAGTCCTATCCTCTTTTAAATATGACCAGTATTCTTGCTACTGAACTGTGTCCACATAAGGGGAATCAAGCCAACCTATTCCTGGCCAAGCCATCTACCTTCAAACAATTTCAACCTCAAGTTACACTCACTATGAATGCCACATGTTCTTTTATTTCCCCCCCAAGAAAAACAGAGGAAACATGAATTAATACCGAAATGCTAAGCAATAAGCCTTCTCCTCCGTTCTCCCACCAAAATAGAAAGAAACAAGCGTCCCTCGTCCTCCTTTCATCCTGCTCTCTCGCTCCATCGAATGTACATTTCTAATGCATGAGGCCCACGGTAAGGCATTGTGGAAGAATCCAGCATCAACCAACAAATCGATCAATAAAACATGGAGGCATGGCGTTCAAAGCCATGGTAAACGCACCTGACATGGAGAGGAGGGAGAGGACGTGCATCTTTTGTCAGATAGGGAAGGGAGAGAGGCAGGAGTAGTGTACTGTAGGCGTATACAGTGTGGTGAGGAGAAACAGAAGAGCCACGACTGTTGTGGTGGGCAGTAGAAAAGGACGGGGCTGCTTATAGGTGACATGTGAAGCTAGCTTACCTTTCAAACTCCCTTTGCACGTCTTCTTTAGGGAGGGATGGAAAGAGAGAGAGAGAGAGAGAGAAGGAAGAGGGAGAGAGATTGTTATTTCAAATGGTTTCATCTTCTAAAAGTTGATTTGATTCATTCGTTTATTTCATTGAATGATTCTCATTATAGTGACTGTAGCCTATACATCTAAGGGTTGTGTGAAGCTTTATGTGAGTTTGTTTACTACATTATCATGTTCCAGGAAGTCTTGTAATTCTATCACATAGGAAACAGATATAATTAGATATTAGTGTTAACTCACACACTTTCCTCTGAAGGCATAATTGGATTCCATTTCAACCGTCCTTGTCACACACAACCTCAACAAATTATTGTCACAATATGAGAAACACACTCAGAGAGAGACATTAACACTCATACCAGGTGGCCATGGAAAATGGTAGATTCTCACATAATATATAGGAAAATCTGATGATTTTATTCTCTTAAGCATAGAGGTTAATTGGAAGAAATAACTATTTGCCTGTTGAATAAACAAACTGTGAAGGTGACTACGGTGGACTGTGTTGCTAATTATCGTTTATCATCATTATCATGTGTAGTAGAAATTTGCTGGAGCAGGAATGTTGAAAATGTCCATCATCGTGTCTGTCTGTTTTCTTTGGACAAGAGCACCAAATCACCTCTAAAAACTGTCAATAATTTTCAATCGTGACCGCTGTCCTCGATCCATAATCTCACAGTCCCTTGACGGACAACTCACACTGGCCCACATCCATGATCCATCCACACATATGGTAAAGATTACTTAAGAAATAGAAAAGAGACGAGTCCAAATGAAATAAATAAATAGACAAATAAATAAATAAAAAACACAAGCTAGTGTTCTCATCCATTTTTGATGACAAGCTCCTATTGATTGGGTGCGTTTGAAACTAAACAAGCATATCCATGCCCCGGAGCTCTGAACATGCACACTGATAATTATTTATGACATATTTGGGTGGAAGAGAAGAGGCCGGAGAAGTTTTCTTGGCATAATAAACCGGACTGCTCTCTATTTTACCTTGCAGTAATCTACTGGGTGATCCCAGAGACTCACAAGGCTAGGTCAAGTAGAGTGGAGTAGTCTCTTAATGAGATAAAGAACTTTTGGAGAGAAGGGAAGAATCCCATAACAAACGTGATCTGTTGAATTATCGACCAATTCCGCACGCACTCTCGATAACAAAATCCCAAATCAACTGCATTTCTTACAGAGATCTACATAGACCCTGTGAATAGAAATGCACAGGGAAACACACAAATAAAGGATGACTCTTCAAAACAGTGGTGGATGATCACCCAATTTAGCCCGTCATAAGTGTCAGCCGCTGGGTTCAAATCATAATAGCGCCACGTATGATCTTGTTAGCCGTACCTTGTCATGACGCCGAGGCAACATCTTAATCTGATCTAAGAACAGGCCCGATCTAAGCAGCTACGCGGCTGGGTGGAATAAAACCCGTTCAACGTGCAGATAAGCCCCGGAGAAAGATGAGACAGGGCCTAATGTGACAGGTGATACACTTCACATTTAACAAGCTTACACTCCAGTGTGTCCGTACATACAAACAACCCGTAAGTAGCTTAGAAATCAATGGCCAGTGAGCAGGGAACAGACAGGGTTTTTATTTATTTCCTGAGGTGTCTAGCAGACAAGAGCTTAGCCATCCATAATCCATGTTTAATATCAGGAGAGGAAGAAGCCCCGGTCGGGCCAAAATGCGAACCTCGGATATCCAATTTGAGCCCAAATAAAAAATTGAACAGTAATGAAATACTAATCAAGTGGGATGTTTACTTAGCTGTGATCTCTGATCTCTGTGTCTGATTATGTTTTCTCTCAGGGTGTGTGTGTGTGTGTGTCCTGATCTCTGAGCTGTGTTGATGTGTTAGCTGGCCGGCCTCCTGTACTCTCCAGACAAAACGGTCATTCCATAGATCAGCCTTGTAGCGTTGCACAAGCTGGACCAGCCGTCATAACATTATGGCACAGAAGTACACTTTAAAAAGCCAAAAGTTGGGTGTCAGACACAGACACACACAAAGTCGCCAGGGCTCCTGCAGAGGTCGGTATAGTAACGCCACAAAGATCAAAGGCTTTTCCTGACTTCACACACACAGACCAAACCCTGCATGATTCCTGAGCTGATGTACAAGACTTCGGAGACGTCTGTAACTAAAACTATAGATAGAAAGTCTGCATGGACTGACTGAATTAAGAGGCGAAAGATCGACTCCGTAAGTCACACTGCAAAGCCTTCCTTCCTCACAGGTTGCGCTGTAAAACACATCAGTCTCCTTGAAAATCTTTTCTTCCACCTTGGAAGTATCACATGTTTAATAATCACAAAGTCCCCTTCGTGGTATCATAGGAAAATAATGTAAAACACTGATATTATCTACTCCAGCTGAAAGGCATCGTGAGATCTCCTGTGTTAATTAATTCCATACCTGTCATTCTCGTAAAACTCTCAAATCTTAACACATACCATCTCTTCTATTTCTATGTGAACGAGAAGAGAAAAGGGGAAAGCTGCAGGTTGTGCTGAGATTGAGAGAGGGAGGGTATGAAAGTAAGTGTCTTCCTCCTCTGATTTTAATTGCGAGGTGCAAAGTGAAATGGCTGCACTCCATGACAGCGTTAAAGAAGCACGAGTGTCAATGAGACTGGATGGGTGGAGGAGGGGGGCTTGGAGGGAAGAAGGGAAGGTGACAGACAGAAGAACCCGTCCCCAAGGTGCTCTCCAAGAGCAATAGATAAAGATTCCCCTGGGACATTTTTCTCATTAGTCGTCAGACACAGTTCAGTAATTCAGGGGGTGTTGGGTTACCATTTGTCATGAGACAAAAAAAATACATGTCACTCCATGCTTTGCTTCCTTTATTTGGATATGTCACCTCGGAGGAAAAATTATAAGCCTGGCTTGCATTCAAACAAAGGGACTGCTGCACACACAGGCAAGCACGTACAATCACACACCCACACACACACACACACACTGAACGGTGGGTTTACATTGAGGCGCGTAATGAATGATGGCAAACTCCGCGCGATGCTTATCGGCCTGACTGTTGTGATAAGTCCGTCTTTAATGAGTATGAGGTGTTCTCCACCAGAGAGAGCCAGTGTTTTAATCCTGCTGGCTGTACGTTACGTCTCATGTCGGAGTCTCGGACAAGGAGACATCTGCATTAGGCTATCTGGGTTTGTCACTCACTGAGATTGTGCACTTTCCTTATTTACGGCTCAATAGAAAAACCAGAAGGATCGAGTCACCTCAGAACGAAGAAAATAAAAACGACTAACGGCGATATTGACACGAGAGGTAGTCTGTCTAAAGTAAAGATGCAGGGCGGCGGAAAAACATGCTAATCTCGCACCCAACGCTGTCTGTGTTTGAACAGCTATCTCCGACTACAATATGTGCTCCTCCAACAAAAGGAGGAGCTTTTCTTCAAACGACGCTGTGCAAGTTCTGGACGTTTTTATTACACCCGTTAGCCACATTAATTCTGCCGCACAAAAGGAGCCTTTGCTTGCGTGTCACCTCGGAGACAAAGCCATACCAAGACAGATGAATTCCCGAGGATGTGCTTGTTTCTAAAGAGAAAGATCTATTCTCTCTCAGAAGTCTTGACACCACACCGCGCCAGATACAACAAATGTGCCCTTTCAGGAGCATCTTTGCAGGCACAATGGAAGGACAGGGATGACAGGGCCAATGGGCAGTGCCCGTGACAAACCAGCACTTCCACCTCTTTTATAAACTCACTACCCCATCAAAATCATCCGACTTCTTTCCCGAGAAAGAAATAATGAATAATAGAAAAATATTGAAATTCAATTTCAGTGAGAGAAACGGAAGAAAACCTGCATATAACCCTGTTAGATTTTCCACACCAGGAGGGTGTTAGGTGTTAGTTATCCCCTTGGCTTGTGACTGTGTGCCATCTTTCTCCGTATCCCTAGCTGTCTGCATGCTTAAGAGAGGAGGCCTGGGCCTATTAGGGAAGACCTAGACTGAGACTGTAGGAGACTAATTGTGTCAGTGACTGTACCCAGGCCCATCTCCACCATCATCATCTCACATAGTGACCTTATCATGAACAGAGAGCGAGAGACAGAGAGAGCCGGGGCGTGTGGCTTCACCGCGTGCCCTCGCAATACTGATGGACCGCCAGTCTATAACGGGGAGAATAATACGCCTCGCTCTCATCTCACTCATGAACCCACCGCAGGGTCAAAGGTCAGGCCATATCTGTCCCGAGTGGTCATTTAACTCTTCTTAACACAACAAAGATTGCAGATGACATCCCTGTTGCATAAAAAGGTTACACACGCCGTGCCAAGAGGTCTCGGGCTCTCATTGCATATTTAGAAAATGCTTGAAGCTCTCGGCTCGGCCTCCACGGCAGGAATGTCCACAGGTTCAGGGAGGCTCGCGCGGTGGGAGAATAACGGGTTGGTTCATCCTTCTAAGCGACCTTGGAAATCTTCTCAGCTATTCACAAATACAAACCCTCTTAAAACCTGTTGGGGATGGGGGCGCTGTTTAGACTATTTATGCTAATGTGGCTAATTTTTTAAACGGCTTCCCACAAAATCCTTGATCGTACAATATGCATATTATTATTATTATTGGATAGAAAACAGTCTATAGTTTCTATAGGAGTTGAAATTTTGTCTCTAAGTGGAACAGAGCCCATTCTACAGCAATTTCCCTGACATGGAGTCAGATTTGAGAAATGTTGGCCACTTTTCTGAAGTCAGTTAAAAGGGCACTGTCGTTGCTATGACTATACGGACACTTCTTACGTCTTCCCCTGGATGCCTTTACGTGATGACGATTCCAACGGGGTCGATTGCTCGTTCACAGGCCCTACAAATGAAAAAAACCTTTAGCTAGCAAGTCTTTTCTTGCTGCGTAACGCGCGTGGAAGACACCGACCCTCTCCTGTTCCAAGCGTTAGTTTAGCCTGTTATATTTCTCCGGTCATCTTTTCACTCGTTATAGGAGTTACAAACATCATGAAGTAGTTAATTTAAAGCGTTTTATAGCAATTTATATCCGTTTAGTGCGATTTTGGGACATTTATTTTTGCAACGATGTGAAAAGTTGGGCACGCTTTTCAGTTCATCCCGAACGCAGTTGACATTTCCACATGGCAAGAGGACAGCTTTCCACCAAAAGACGATTTCTCCCAAGAAAGGATCCTTTGCCCAAGATACTGATGGAAGAACAGCTCAAGGTAGGACATTTTTATTATGATAAATCGTGTTTCTGTCGAAACATTTTAGTGGCTTAGGACGCCATGTTTTTTGACGTAGCTTCGCTTGGCGCAAACTGTATTGAAAAGTAAGGATAAATTAAAAAATGTAATAACGCAATTGTATTAAGAATTAAATTGTCTATCAATCCCTGTCCACCCTATATTTTTTAGTCACGTTTATGAGTATTTATGTATAAGAGTAGATCACTGTCTAAGTGGCGCAAGGACAAATTCTGACCAGCTGAGTTACATTTCACATTGTCTAACCATGATTTTGGTGGCTAAATATAAACATTTTCGATCAAACTGTATATGCATGTTGTAATGTGATGTTACAGGAGTGTCATCGGAAGAATTCTGAGAAGGTTAGTGAAAAAATTAATATCTTTTGGCGATGTTGACTTTTATCGCTCACTTTGGCTAGAATCAATGCTGGGCTGCTAATTGCTATGTGCTAAGCTAATATAACGATTTATTGTGTTTTCGCTGTAAGACACTTAGAAAATCTGAAATATTGTCTGTATTCACAGGATCTGTGTCTTTCGATTTGTGTATGCTGTGTATTTTTACGAAATGTTTGATGATTAGTAGTTAGGTAAACACGTTGCTCATTGTAATTATTCTAGTCCATTTGTGATGGTGGGTGCAATTGTAAACTATGAAGTCTACCTGAAATATGCACTTTTTTCTAACAAAACCTATCCCATACCATAAATATGTTATCAGACTGTCATCTAATGAGTTTTTTTGTTGGTTAGGGGCTATAAATATCTTAGTTTAGCCGAATTGGTGATGGCTACTGGTGTTGGTGGACAAATAAAAGATGGTGGATTATGCTAATGTGTTTTTAGGTAATAGATGTACATCTTTACATATTGTGTCTTCCCTGTAAAACATTTTAAAAATCGGAAATGTTGACTGGATTCACAAGATCTGTGTCTTTCATTAGCTGTATTGGACTTTAATGTGTGAAAGTTAAATATTTTAAAAATATATTTTTTTTGAATTTCGCGGCACTGGTTTTTCAGTGGGGGGGGGGGGGGGGGGGGTGCCGCTAGCGCCACGCTGATCCTAGACAGGTTAACAGATGCCTTTCATTATTAATATTGTAAGAAATAAGCAGTGAGAGAAAAGTAGGGAGACTATGGGGTTTTATAATACTAGTACCCAGCAGAGATAGTCCACATAGACCACAGGAGGTTGGTGGCACCTTAATTGGGGAGGATAGGCGCGTGGTAACGTCTGGAGTGGAATCAGTGGAATGGTATGAAATACATCAAACACATGGCTTCCTGGAATTCGATGCCATTCCATTTGCTCCGTTCCAGCCATTATGAGTCGTTCTCCCCTCAGCAGCCTCCAATGACATAGACAGGGATACGTGACAGAGCTGTGCAATTACAATTCAGACCTAAAATAAACACAGAGGTTGTTGAAATGGAATAACAGGACGTGTCCTGTGGTAAGTCGAGGCTACACAAACGTGAACAAAACTCGTAGAGTATTAGTAAGTTCATTTCATAACCCTCATTTGTCCTGTCTCGGTGCCGATATCTTCTAAAACCAACAGTAAAAGAAACATCTGACCACACGAGGACATTGCTGCTGTTCCAACATCACACCCAGCCTCTGGCCTCATATCCCCCTAAAACAGTGTTCTTCCTTCCCTTCATGCAGGGGTTATCAGCAGTCACCCGACTCTGTCTGACAAGCCCCCTGCTACAGTACAGGGAACAACTGTCTGTCCTACAGGCCTTAGTCTGACCAAGCAGAAGAAGAAGAGCTACATGTTTTACACTCCTCATCTTCAGGGAAAAACAACCGTAGTAGACAGTCTGTGTGGACTGGAGGCTGCTGTGCTACTGCCACCACTAACACCGCCCGGGGCAGACTCGGATGCAACTCAAGTGCCCCGTGTGGCTCAGTTGATAGAGCATGGAGCTTGCAACGCCAGGGTTGTGGGTTCAATTCCAGTATGAAAAAAAAAATGAAAATAAATGTATGCACTCACTACAGTAAGTCGCTCTGGATAAGAGCGTCTGCTAAATGACTCAAATGTAAAATAGGACAAGCCCCTACAAACGTTGATATCTGAACAAATTGTCCTTGTTTGGCAAATAGAAGGAAGTGTTTTGTGTTGAGAGGTTCAAGTCAGTGTCACTGATTTTAGGACAAACATGATTCTGCTGAATGTCAGATGTATTTATCAATGTATAAATATGTCATAACAAAACTATATATGTACTGCATGTATCCCGTCACACAAAAAATCGAAATACTGTGTATCAGTACAGTAGATAACCTTGTCCTCAACAAATACTCCAGCTGGAGTTCACTCAACGGTTGGACTAACACCAGAGACCAGTAATAGCTACAGATACACCACAGTAAAGAGATTATGAATTTTCCCTCATTTGAACTCACGCAGAAAGATATTTATAGGACGACAAGCTTTTGAGCTGTAAGCAGAGAGAGAAAGAATAATGTCGATTCAAATAGCATATTCTTAATATCAAAAGAAAATAACGAAGGGGCTATAATGTGTTCTCTGTAACAATGAACGAGTTGGAGGAAATGTCCTCCCGAAACCTTGATCTAGCAGAACAATGGGCCTGTTCATGGACAATTAAAACAAAGAGTCAATGGAGTTCTGCTGGGGAACAGTGATGAGCATAAATGTCCTTTAAGGCCCGTGCAAATGGTTCCTTCTATTAGAGATACCACATTCAACCTTAAAGAAGAAACATGGGATTCTTCTCATTCTTGTTCCTCTCTTTCTCTCTCTCTCTCTCTGACCCTTTCTTTCTAGCTTTGCCTCCCTCCCTCTTTCTCTCTCCCTTTCCCTCTGTCTCTCTCTCTCCCTATCACCCTCTCTCTCTACCTATCTCACTTTATCTTTCTCCCTCTCTCTTGGTTGTTTGGGGAAGGTGACAGTGTGTCCTTCCCTCTTTCCTTCTGACTGTTCCTCCCCAATCCCTGGGAGTGGAGTAATCACCTCTTTACCATGGCGCCTGCTGACACTTTTGGAACGAACCAGAGGGCTGAGGTTGGTGAATGTGATTTCACACACGGCAGGGTTTGCAGGTGACAGGACTGGGGGACTATCTGATTAGTCCCTTGCTGTAGTCTCTGAGCAGAGCTACAAAGCATGGTGCTCTACTCTCTCTGTCTCTCCCTCCCTCCCTCCAACCTCCCTACTCAGGCCCTGTCACCATAACAAACACTCATTATTTTTGATTTACTTATTATAGAAAGCCTCTCTCATTGCAATTTGTACAAACAAACATGTGGGGTATCTGTATGGAGTGATAAATACACATATTAAAAAAAATACATCATTTGCATATATTATGGGGAATTTTGTATCATTGCGAGCATGCATACACATGAACACACAGACAGACAAACACATACAACAATTTGCCCTGATTGTAGATCTATCTGTGCTAAAAACAAATGCTATGGAGTCAATTGGCTCGGTCTCCTCTATTCAGTCCCTATCTATCTTAATTGAGTAGGTTTTTTTCGGAGCATGTTTCTTCACAGATTATAAACACACACACCCACACACTTATTGCACACATACACACTTACTACGCACACACACACAAATACCCCCCCCCCCCCTCCTCTCCCCTGTAACTATTCCCCAGGTCGTTACTGTAAATGACAATGTGTTCTCAGGCAACTTACCTGGTAAAATAAGGGTAAAATAAATACAAAATATCAAAGGGGTATTCGTTTGTGTGTGCAAGTGTATGCTTGTGTGTGTGTGTCTCCGCATATGTGTGTGTGTGCGTGGGTTCTTGTGTGTGCGAGTGCGAGTGTGAGTGTGTGTGGGTGTGTGTGTGTGTGTGTGTGTGTGTGTGTGTGTGTGTGTGTGTGTGTGTGTGTGTGTGTGTGTGTGTGTGTGTGTGTGTGTATATAGAAGTAGAAGGTTAATGCAGACCTGTGAGCAGAGATGACAGCAACTGGACCCTAGTGAGCACCAAAACGAGGAGTCCAGGGACTTTCATCTTCATATGCACTGGCCTCTTTGTTCCTCTCCAGTCTCAGACTTCACATTTATCGCCAGGCTTTAGAGAGGGCAGAGTGGCCTTGAGAGGACCCTGTAGTCATCTATTCCACTCAAACACTAGTTAATTAGCAACACCACGGTTTGGGGTTTGCTAAATCACTGGATAGAGTAATCAAACCACAAGCTGACAGGCCGCGATACAAACGGCTAAGCAAAAAGGAAAGGACCACGGTACTAACTCTGAAAGAAAATAATTACAGCACTGTGTAGTGGTGTGTGGGGGTGAGGGGCTGTGTGTGTGTAGTAAGTGTGTGTGTGCGTAGTAAGTGTGTGTGTGTGTATGTGTGCAATAAGTGTGTGGGTGTGTGTGTAGTAAGTGTGTGTGTGTATGTGTGCAATAAGTGTGTGGGTGTGTGTGTAGTAAGTGTGTGTGTGTATGTGTGTGTTTATAATCTGTGAAGAAACATGCTCCGAAAAAAAAACCCTACTCAATTAAGATAGATAGGGACTGAATAGAGGAAACCGAGTAAAATGTTTAAAAGGACTATCCCGGCAAACATCAGCCTGCTGTCAGAAATGCCCCTTCCCATGGTAAGTCTATGGAGAGGAGGGAGAGTGACCTGCCTTCCCTCCCTCTCCCTCTGTCAGATAGACCTATTGTTCCTCTTGACAATCAACAACCAGCCAGAGGTTACACGGAGGCGTTCAAATCACTCACTTCCCTTTTATTATTTCACCTTCTTCCTGAACAACATCCGTGAACAATTTTTAACGCTCACTTTTCAAAAGAAAAGGAGAGAGGAAAAATATAATATGGCAATTTAGCTAAATAATTACAGCCTTTTACTCCTCTTCCGCCTACACTCGGAGGCTCCGCTGGCGGAAAAAAAAAGCTAATAATTCAATTTCTCGTGCCTGTAATTGTCACCGATGTACCTAAAGGTCATATCATTCACCCAGAAGAAAGGGAGGGAGAGGCTGGAGACATGCTCAGAAGAGGCAATTTAACACAGGGCTAATGGGAGGAGTGTTACTCAAATGGACGAAGGAGTGAGGGAGGAGAGAGGGAGGGCGTTCGGTTAGCAGCCACTTGGTAACGGCGGGCTCATACTGTATCGGCTCTCTCCCTGGTCGCTACGCCCTCCATCACCACCGCCACCAGTCTCAGGCAACTAACAGATGAGTGATGGAGCCAAAATGGAGATGATGTTTAGGCCCGTGTCAGAGGTTAAGCCTGGTGGACTTTCAAATGGCTGCCATCGTAAAAGTACGGTCGGGAGGCAGGATTGGGGGAGTAGCAGCCCTGGCTTTGAAAGTAATTGACTAATACAGTGCTGGGTATTAAAGTCATAGAGTGCCAAAAGGGAACACACAGCCGCTTGACCCTAAGCCACTTTAGAGTAATCTAGTATTCAATCCAGCGTGTAATGACTGCTGGGGCTGTCAATCCTCTGGGCTCTCTGTCTCTGCCTTGCTCCCCCAGTCCATCTCTCTCTCTCTCTCCCTCTCTTCCCCATAATTCCCTCTCTCTCCTTCTTCTTCCCCTCCCCCCTATATCCCTCCACCAATCGCCCTTTCTCTCCTGGCCCATTAATGCTGTTGTTTCACAGAGAGGAGATGGAGGGATGACTGAGCTGAGGGTTGACTGAGTGGCCTAGAAGAGGCCAGGCTTTAGAGTGTTAAGTCCAGGGCTACCCGCTGTTCCTCCTCCATCCTCCAGTCTAATCCAGCGACACCAGAGGGGTCAACACACTCTCCGTCTCCCCCACTATCTGCTCCCCGAAACAGGGCGCACTGCACACTCCTCAAACTCCCTCTCGAACAGGTTATTCGTGTTTAATACAAATGAATGTGGAACCGTTGGCGAGGTGAGGAGTTCAGAAGCGGTGTCTTTGGGAACGGGGGGAAGGCATCATTAAAGAGTGGAGCGGTTCGAACAATTTGCTTAACCTCTCGGCGGTCTCTGTTCTCTGTGATCAATAGGTTTTATCCACCGTGTGAGTCGTCCATAATGATGAGCGGACCGACAGACGGATAAGAAGCTCTGAGTCAGAAGAGAGGAGAGGGCCAGGATATTCGACGTGCTCTCTTATTGAAATCATTAATCTGTCTTCTGACAAACGCTCTCCGTGGACTTTCTGTATTGTTCATAATGTTAAGGAGAACGCTGCACAGCGGTGTTGTAATCTTTGCAAATAGTATTTGGGGTCTTTTTTCCCCTATTATGTACAGTATGTATTAACGTACCGCAGTCATGATGAGATGTGTGAATCACACACAAATCTTTGTCAATGTGATCTGGTGAATCTGCGAAAGACTAAATATGCACCTGTACGTTTCGAGCCAGACCATTTAATACTCGTCCATGCATCACAGAAGTATCTAGCAATAGCAAGATAAAAAACCTAAGGAAACCAAACATCGAGGACAAGTGCACACTGCACCCCCACCCAGCCCCACCGTCCCTGCTTTCGCCCCCATCGCAGAAGAGAAAGGCACCTGTCACACTGTTTGAGCAGAGGTACGGGAATGGGGGGGGGGGGGGGGGGGGGGGAAACACGGCAGCACTTCACAACACTGTCATTGCCATTCATAATACGCATTGCAGTATAAAGAGGGCCATTAGGGCCCCAACCTGGGAGCCATTAAATCATTTTAAATCGCTGTAACATCCCATTAGTGTCAGTGGTGAGACCACATAATAGTGTGTATTATAGAGATCACCACCGCGGACCCATTTGGACTAAATCACAGCAGCCTCTCTTCTCCGACTGGGATCCTTATCCCTCGTCCCCTAGCGCACAGGGACACTCGTGCCGAAAGAGAGGCGGGATGCTCCTTGGGATCTCCTAGTGCGTTGAAAACAGAAGGATCGGGCGGACCGTCCACAGCACCACCCTATGAATTAGGCATGATGCAAGCCCCATTAGAAAGGATGCTATTAAGCTATCTGTTGCTGTTTCTGCGGGAAAATCAGACAACGGAAGCACGTTTTGCTTGTTTAGTGGACAAAATATCAATTGAATTTGAACCGAAATGCACTACTGAGATGTGTTGATATACAAGCATAATTAGGATTGGAAGATGGACTTTACTACCCAAATCAATTGTCTGCAATCTGGGGGAGGATAACGAGTCAGAGCTTTTTGGGGTGGATTTGCAATCTGGAGATGAGCTAGACAGTAATGTGATAATAGCAAGGTCCAGCGGGCCCTAACTAACCTGTGAGGAACCAGACCATGACAAAACAGCCATGCTAAAGGTCAGAGGTCACACAATCATAGGCCTGACACACAACCATGACAAAACGGCCATGCTAGAGGTCAGAGGTCACACAATCATAGATAGGCCTGACACACAACCATGACAAGAAGCCAGGGGTCGCATCATGAAACAAATAACGCTCTCTATAATAACACATCAGAATAGAAGACAGGGAAGGAAAAAACATGTGCAGAACGAATAACTGACTGCTGATTAGACGTTAAGACACCTACAAGTTTGTTACCGAACACAAATATTGATGTTAAAATCATTAATGACGAGAGCACAAATGACGAGAGGTCATGGTTAGTAAACAGAAATGAAAAGCAGAACAAGTAGATAAGGTAGGGGCTCTGGGTTTGAAGAAAAAAACTCCATGAGAAATATGCATCTTCCGTTACATATCTATATATCTCCCTCCACATGATAAATAGCTCCTTCCACAAACCCTTGGTCTGCCCTATGAGTTCTTAGAGGAACAAAGCTATGATGAATGGATTAATGCCAGAGCCCAAGCAAACACCTCTCCTGGCTGATAAAAAGATTTCCTGCCAATGACAATTTGGGGACACTGGTGACCCGAGGAGTGGTCTATGGGGTATGCCCCCCAGAGAGGCACGGTGATGGAGCCGAATGACCATTAGGGGGAAGATTAAGTGCCCCTTGCTTCCGACACTCACTTCATTATACATGCAAGCCTTTGCCCCACTCGCATCTCCCGAAAAGGCACAGCTCCTTTGTTTCTAGTGACTCCCGCCACTTTGATTGCTTATTTATTGGCTGTCTCCGTTGGCAACCCCAGGCTAGAGAAACAAATCCCATTGGCCACGTGCCCCTCCTATCAGGTGAGAGAAGAGAGAAGAGAAGTGAGAGTTAAAAATGTTTTATTGTGCGGGATACTAACACAGGTGGGAGGGACATTTTATTTTTTTTACCTGTCAAATGTTCTGTGTGTCAGGAGGAAGAGGAAGCAGGAACCAAAACTACAGCTGACAAACAGAGAGCCCTCAATATGAATGGCTGTACTTGGAAACAATGGGTATGAATAAACAATAGGTCCCACACAAATGCTAATAAAAATGATGTCATGGGGGAAGGGGGTTGGGAGGTTAGGGTCATTAAACAACCTGAAAGAAATCTCCTCTAATAAGCATATTAACTATATTAACTCAATGAAATAACTGGATAAAATGACCATATTATTACTTTGTCTTGTCAGACTAAACTAAACTGAAACATATACTGGCATACTGCATTTTAGTTCAATCTGTTCTCAAGCCCCCTTTTAAAACAACCAATCACTACAAATCGCCGGCTGATATTTTTCGCCCGATTTTTACAGCGTTTTTACAAGCGGTGATCAGAGGAAGGGCGAAAGTCCTCGTCGGACATTTAAGAGCCAAAGTGGGCTTCGTGAGGACTTTCATGGCTCTTTAAGTAAATTCCAAATACATGCCATATGTGTTCCAACATTTCAGGGTAGGAGGACAACCCCCAACACCCCTATAAGTTGTAAAACAGGAACACATTTGATATAGGAGAAAATGCTGAATTAAGAAACACTTTTAGAGAGTGTTAGGTAAAAGGACAGTGTGAATAATTAACTGCTAATCTAAGTTACTCGGTTGGGCTTCAGTGTCCTACTCATCCTGTTATGAAGATAGCCAGAGATGTTTTAATATGTAATGGCAGGAAATGTTTTTTATTCTGACATTTCCAAAGTGTAGAAATCAACAGATATGTCCTCAGGCACCCCTGTGTTCAATGCAGAGCAGAGGACTTCCACAATGAAATACAACCTGAGAACCTTTAGAATTGATTAGGCTATTTTGTTAGCTAGCTATAGGCTACTAGGAAATCAATACAGTTTGCATAAAACGGCAATGTAATCCTAAAGGCAATGTAATCCTAAAGGCAATGTAATCCTAATGATTCTTAATCCATACAGTGCTGTCTCCTATCAAAATAAAATCCAATCTGAATCAAAATGGCTACTATTAAAACAGGAGCCATCATGAATACTTTAGTTTTAACAGCCTGATAGTAGGCTGTATATTTCACACCTCAGAGTTGAAGACAACCACATGGCTGATAAGCTTTCAAACATTCCTCAATGAACAAATGTTACCTAAAAATGTTACACTAAGCGTACCTCAGTCACACATGAATAGATAATCAGCTTTGACATTGAAACCGATAACGCCGGACTCACTGTAGGAACTTCCGATTCTGTTTCCTCTCAAGAGATTTAGGGCATCAAAAACGGAGTTGTAAAATGTATCTTAACCACATTTACAAACCACATTATGAAAGTTATAATCAAACCAGTTGTCTGAGATGTATGAAGGGTTTTGATAGCACTAAGTGGAAAGTTTGCTGAAGTTATAAACAGGCCACAAGTTACATATTAGGATTTTTTGGGGGGGGGAAACAGCATAGATGTGGAGAGTACTCTACTAACTTTACTCTCTATAAATACAGAATGCCATTTTCAGAAAAGAAAATTCTATGCAATTCTGCATTAACATTTATGCCCAAAAGCCATCCATTATTAAATATAATTTGAGAGTGATGAGCTGAAAGTGACATTAATGGTGGTAACGAGATTGATATACTTAGACTCAAACTTAGACACACGTTGTCATGCACACACACAGGCACACGCACACACACCAAATATTAGGGGGCGTTCTCCACCTGTATTTTGACGAGACTTGCATGCCAAGACATTTGTGAGAAGACCTAATAGGCATTTTCCTGAAAACCCTTAATGGGTGTTACATTATAAAACTATATCCATATTCATGCAGACTGACAATGAATGATGACAATAGAATTACTACTATTAACTCATATATTTCAGATTTTAATTTATGTACATATTCACGCTCATAATCCCCAAAAATCCCAGCATTCACACCTTATGCTACATTTTGTCATCCTAATATTATGCCCCGTTGGATTGATTGAATGTATTATGACACAAAAATCAATATATTAAAAAATATGGTTACAATATGGCTAAACATGCTTTACTATACATTTCATCACATCATATCTACTGATCATTCCTAACAGTGGACAAGTGCGTCCAAAAAGCATATGTCAAATCAATGAAGGGAAATCTATTAAAAAAAGTGTTTGCGTGTCTAGATTGACATGGTGGATCATCAGCACTATTGATTTCCTCTACTGTGATGTTCATGAGACGCCACGTTCAATCTCAACTTTGCTCAGGTAACCAATACATTGTTCCCGCTCTCCCTCGTTTGCATACGGCAAAAAAATGTGCACGAGTTGTGGCAAATTGGCATTTTTATCAAGTTCCCTCATACAATTGACAACAGACAAAAGTACAGTCAATGAAGTACAGTAGTCCTCTAAAGTTGAAACAAAGGGCTCTTTCCTCCGACTTGGCTGACTTCAATCAATTATAAATGATGCCGTCACAGTAGGCCCACAAAAGAAGACATCTCCACTCTATAGTCACATGTAATTACCCAAGTCGGCTGCTCCGTGGCGTGTGATCTTTGGCTGACAGGAACATTGACTGATGACCTTCCCAGAGAAAGGACTCCCCGGGTCGGGTCGCCCAGCATGCTAGGCTCTCCTCAACCTCCATAACTACCCCTCCCAGCCCAAACATCTCAATACACCCCCGTCACACCCGGGCTTTCAAATACAAAGCTATTGACAAATCAGACCGTCAGTGTAAAAGCTGGTCTCGCCTATCACTCACAATCAAGGATCTATCTATCACTCCTCGGCTTTGTAGGGCAAGAGAAATGACTCCTCGTCGTCTCGGCCCGTGCTAATTTGACACAGCCCACTTGGCTCGCCATAATTGCTCTGTCACTGTCAGTCCTTGGTGGAACCCCAGCACTGTACAATTTGGACACAATTACCGGGCGTTTACCGGCAGCCATTATACCAGCGGTGTTGCCCGCTCCACTCCTCACATTGCCACGGCTCATCAAACGTGGATGCGGCCCATTAATGAACATTGTTAGCATTTCTCTTAAACTTCTCTTCTCCTGCCTCTAATAAACAGCCAGTGTTCCATGAAGGAGCATTGCCATCCTCCATGTGACATGATATTTATTGTCTGGACACAAAGAGAGAGAGAAATAGAGAGGCCAAAAAAGAGAGACAAAGACAGCCACAGAAAAAGAAAGTGAAAAAAAAGCATTACATCCTAAATCCATAGGACATCAGAGTAAGCCTAAAGTGCACCATTATGACCAGAACTGCATTGGTAGCTATGAATACATCAGTGGCCATCAGAGGTCATTCTTCAGCTGCCTGACACCTGTTTTGTCCTCATTGGCCCAGAGGAGAGGACACCCGCCGTGACCTAATGGCGTCCGTGTCCTCTAAAGACCGCTCATTTCCAACTCTGCCCCCGGGGTGGCGCCGTGTGACACAACAGGGGCCATCTTTAGCGAGGGGGTCACCATCCATCACGGGCCTGTGGCGTTGCTCTACATCGCTGTTTCCTATTCCAAGGTAATTATACACTGATCAGACGAGTCAGGGGTGTCTCCCCGCGGTGGTCACAGGCTGAAACTCAAGCTGAAACACATACACGTAAGCAAAGGCACAATCACAAGCAGACCCCCCCCCACACACACACACACACACACACACACTTTCCCCTGTATCCTCCCTTCTCACAGGGGTAAATTAATGAAGTCCAATGCAACTGCATTCGAAGACACAAAATGTCCTCTCATTAGGCACCTGCCTGCCATCCCAGGGCCACATCATGAAATATACAGACATACATTAAGGAAGGGTTCAAATCGGCCACATTATTTATTTATGGCCAGTTTATAGGGGCTAAGGTCGTACTCTGGTGAAAAAAGAAGACAATTGGGTGAGGAGAGAATGCCATTTGAGGTACTAGAGCTGTACTGGATTGCAAACCTAGACTTACTGTTAATCAATTTAAACGTATTATGCAAGTAAATTTGTTATTCCTTAGCTGACTATTGCAAGGGCCTGTGATGAGGCTTTTCATTTCAGAACGCAGACTGAGACAGACACACACACACCAATACCCGCCATACAAAAGTAATACTTTCCATGTCCCTGCGGTCCTGATATGTACTAAGTGTTTGGCTGCTCACAGAATAAACTCATTAATTTGCTTAATTATTTAGGCCTATCATTTTCCTCGAGTCTTGGTGGGAACTGTCAGCGAGGCAAAGAAAACAACACAACATTCATGTTCTCACTATCACATAATAAACAAACACAAAATACACCAGAGACTGATTACAGGCACTACACCACAGAGAGAGAGAGAGAGAGTTTTTTCTCTCCGACAGATGAAATTGTTTCAGCTTGTTTTTGACAGCTACAGCACAGACGTGTGGGTGTGTGTGTGGCTATTACTGCAGCGTGCGTCTGGTTGTAATAATTAAAGCCTACCGTACTACCGACCTGAATAAATTAATACTTCCTGTGTGAGCAGCAATGTGCCACTGCACATTCAGACATGCTTTGTTCCTCCTGATTACTTTTTTTGTTTCTTGTACTGTTGTGTGTCATGTGTGTGTGTGTGTGTGCATGTGTGTATGCACACGTGTGTGTGTATGTGCGTGCACACTTTGCATATGCTTGTGTGCGTGAGCGTGATAAAACGATGCGAGTGATAGGGAAAGCTGTCTTTCTCTAATGTTGCACATTTATCTCATGAATATAAATTAAAAGTTTGGCGCCTTTTACTTTATGTTTTCATTCTAATTAGTTGTGAAGGGGTGCGAAGGGGAGAGGGCGGAGGCGTAGAAAGGCATTAGGTTTCAGACAACCCAGGGCAACGCTCTGTGAGACTAAAAGTGGACAGAGGAACATACAGCCGGCACACAGCACACAGAGCGAGGCTTTATCATATCACCATAAACATACAATGTATCATTGTTTTGCATAGAACTGGTTCAAATCACAATTGATATTCCCTACGGCTGTTTTCCAAGCCTCGTCATTCATCCAACATCTCCAATTAATCCTGACTCTCCGTTGGCAAAGCACACACATACTGACACTGTACTGACAGTAACCTCGCCACAAAATAACATAACGGATTATTTGAAAAGCAACCTGCCCTCTCTCCTCCTAGTCCCCATTCGCCCCCATAACACATTTACCCTATCAAGCCATTTACCATTTACTCTCTTCCACCCTCTTGACCCCTTAGTGGTGGGGAACCAGTGCATTTAGCATTAGGCTCTGATGTGGTGATGTTGCTGCTGGTGGCGTGACAGTGCAGGAACTTGTGCTCTTGTCTAGATAGTAGTGTAATTAGGGAGGAAGCGGTGGCAGGCAGGCGCTAGCTAGCTACCAAGCCAGGGTAAATCCCATTATTTGGGCCTCTCCCGGAGAGTGAATTGTGTGTCAAGTAGGATGCATGTGGTAACCACTATGAAATTACCGCTGGGAGGGGAGGAGAAGGGAGGCTGAGGGCATGTAATGCACTTCCATTGTGTTGTCGAGTGCATCCAAATAAGCAGGGGTAAATGGAGGAACTGCGGTAGGGCAATGGGGCTGGGGGTGGCAGGGATGGGAATCAGTGGGATGCTGTTGGTGGGACCCCCTGTAGTTGGGGAGATGCTGTGTGTGTGTGTGTGTGTGTGTGTGTGTGTGTGTGTGTGTGTGTGTGTGTGTGTGTGTGTGTGTGTGTGTGTGTGTGTGTGTGTGTGTGTGTGTGTGTGTGTGTGTGTGTGTGTGTGTGTGTGTACAGTGCTGGTAGCTACCAAATCATATGACTGTGATGATAGAAAATGTTGAGAAATAGAGTACCACCCACCCACAATCCCTCAGTTTTTTTTGGTCTGCCAGAAAGCTGTAGTGGCTTTTCAAAGGCCTCCACTCTAGTAGCAGTACGACTAGGGCACAGAACTGCAGACTTCGGGAGCAGAGGGAAATACCTCAGGCTTACAGAAAGTCACAGACGAGAGACCGGGACATTAAGAGAAAAAAAACACTAAAACTGTCAGATGAGGACACAAAACAGAGTTCCGGAAATCTATTATGAATGAATTTTTTTTTTTGAAAGGTAGTGGCAGAATAATAACACAGAAGAAAGAAAAAGGCGGAAAGGAGGAGAAGAGGAGACACATACGAACAGCCTCCAGCACCGATAGCTGCCGCCGTTCATCAACAAAGGCCTCCAGTCAACACTCGTTTTTTTTCATGTAACATTTATCATCAGTGCTGTCCGTCAGAGGCAGACGAGGCGCTGATCTAAACCAGACATCAACCTCATGACAGCAGCAGAGCTACATAACTAGGTGATGGTCTCAGCTCAGGAATGCTAGCTAGCTAGCCCCCGTGTTATTAGGTCTTGAGAGACAGGCAGACACGATATTGCCATGACAACTACAAACAGTAATCTCTTTGTTGGAAGAGAAAAAAGAAGCCGTCAGTGGGATTGCTTTAGATACGTTGGGCCCAATCATACTAGTGTTGTTTAGACTTCAAACACGCCCTCCGTAGAGGAAGTGTGTCTCCTGCTAATAGCTGGTAGCATGACTCGGTTAAGCTGCTTATTTCAGCCATAAATAATGCATTTAGGCAGATGCGCTTGACTTTTGTAGAATAAGAATCGCTCTGTGATTGACACGTTGGTTTGTTGAACCTGGAGTTGTATCTACACGTTCACCTTTGGAAATAGGCTTGTCCTCTTTAATATTGCTATGTTAACATAAGTATGACAACCACCCCTTGCAGCACATCACCCCTTACATCCATGACAAAATTTGCTTTCTATATTTGGGTGCCTGGATTTTTTTTTTTTTTACAGACGAATCAAAGCTACTGAATTGGCTTTTTTAAAATATATGTTTGTTTACATTAAGCCAAAAGCAAATCCAAGCAGAGCACTGCTGTTTGACTCTCATACAGTCCTCATTCACTCAAGTTTCAAAATGTATTCACCACGTGCACAGGATCCTGATACAACAGGTGTTAAAACAATACAGTGAAATTCTTACCTTACATTTACATTTAAGTCATTTAGCAGACGCTCTTATCCAGAGCGACTTACAAATTGGTGCATTCACCTTATGACATCCAGTGGAACAGCCACTTTACAATACCTTGAAAGCGCTTTCCCAACAATGCAGTGATAATAACAGATAAATACAAAAATTAGAAAAGAAAAAAACCCTCATGATCTACGATGCGAGTCAAAGAAACAAGAGAATGCAAGTATATACAGGTTAGTGCCCGGTTACATAAAACATCTTAAGTGTTTCCCTTAAGGAATAATTTCCCCTTATTTGTTTAAGGGCGTTGCTCAGAGCCCCTCAAACGTTTTCCTTAGGTAAGGGCATACTTAAGGATTTGTACAGTAGTTTCAAGGCATGCACGGCAGAAAGAGTATCTCGTTATCATGGAGACGACCTGAATTACTGACAACGTCTCCTCAAAGAGATCGTATTGATTTTGGGAGATCTCAAAACAGAACTTCTACATTCAAGACAGGAGAAACAAATTGATTCAGAGGTCACTTTTTTCTCAACTTGTTTCTATTACTTTCTAGCACATCAAGCTAACTTACATAGTAGGTAGGTAGCAAGCTAGACGGCTAGCTTTGTGGCCATGGATTGTGCACATTCCATTGTTTAGCTAAGTAACAGTAGCTAGCTAGCTATACACCTAGCTACCTGGTTGATGTATTAACATCCACCTCCACAAATGCTGTTTACATTGATATCCATACTGAATGAAGCACTGAAGGGACCTCATGGGCACCCTTACATTTTTCACTTACTTGAAGGAGGAACGTCAAAATAAAATGTTTTGTGCAACTGACTTAAAGTTGAGGAAATGTTAAGGGAAAAGATAAGGGGGAAATAACGTTATGTTTTATGCAACCTGGCCCAGTATCTTATTCAATGTGCACTGGTACTGGAGTGGTTGAGGTGCGTTTATACATAAAAAGTGACAGGTAGTAGGATATGCCTGTAAACAGGGCTAAAAAGTGACTGGAAGCAGGTAATATACTAATGCTAATAATCAATCAGAACTAATCACTCTGTTCTCCTAAATACATATACTGTATGTCACATGGTAATATGATAATGATACGGCCATTTAGCAGACGCTTTTATCCAAAGCGACTTACAGTTAACACATAATGACATACTATGCCTTTGGGAGTGGAGGCGCCCATTTGAGCGCATGGGAATATGGGAATACACGTTGCGGCTCTACAGACCTAGAGCCTTCGATGTACTACTATCTTACTTAGTGCTTATTTACAGGATAACACCCATAATCATAAAAGATAAAGTGGCAAATAAACATTAAAAGCCACCATCAGACTACACAGAACATCCATGAAACACTGACATGTAAATAGGCATGTAAATATGTCCCTATGCAGCTATATAATAAACACTATTTTCCATCCATGCATGAAAAAGACTTAGAGCAGATGAATATCTCCAGTACAAAATATTTTTCCACGTCCTCGTTTTTTAAAGACCTTGTCTTATGGCAGGGAAATGTATTTCAAGTCACATTTAATCCCCCTTGGTGTTACACTGCTAGGAGAGAGAAAGAAGAGAGAAACTCATATTACTGCACCCCTCCCTAGTCCCCCCCCTGGCTGAAATTAGCACATTGAATAGCTTAGAGGTGGGTACTAATAGCTGGAAGCATGAGGACGGGTCCCATGTATAAATACCCACATCAGTCGGGGACTTTAATGTCTGACCTTGGGCCAAATCACCAAACTATTGTCACTGTTTATCATGGGAAGCATGTAGGTAGTACAGAACACACACAGGGGCAATGAGATAATATACTGTATAGCAGGGATGTGTAGCGTACAGCTAGATCACACACATGGAGAAACATATCGCACTGTAAGTGGTCCAATAAACTGTATGACTATTAGTGAAAAAGTCATTTGATCATATGGTAATGTGGTGCGTAGATAAAATAAGGACGCCTGTGAAAGAATGTAGCTTCTGTGAACTTACAACGAAATCGTACACCTATGTACGTAACTCCGACCTCCGTAGGCAAACTCATGTTTTATTTTTGTCACCGTACTGTATATGAAATTATAAACTGGGTAGTTCCAGGCCTGAATGCTGATTGGCTGACAGCCGTGGTATATCAGACCATTGACCAAGGGTATGACAACACATTTCCTTTCATGGCTCTAATTACGATGCTAACCAGTTTGTAATAGCAATAAGGCACCTCGGGGGTTTGTGGTATATGGCCGCGTTGCGTCATGCCGGAGTATATTGGCCATATACCACACCCCCTTGTGCCTTATTGATTAAATATACAATTGCATTCTCATCCTTTTGAATGAAAGTAAATTAAAGTAAGCCTATGTCCTTGTGAACCCTGCATCACACTAGAAGCACAATAACTTCCTCCTCTCCGTTGCTCCTCTTCTTCTTCTTCTTCTTCTACTTTGTTGTGAGCAAATTGGAAAAAAACCAAGGTAAATTCTGCTGGTATTTGTCAGGGAGTTCTTGCTGGTCCCCAGTGATATTTATTTGATCTTGTTTGCTTCATTATTCATCTGGTGGGACCCTGTTGTGACTTGTGGATAAATGCCATATGAAAGCATTGCGATCTGAGGACGCATCTCCACTTTTATCCCTGCTCCCCAAACAGATCAATTAGTAAAACTAAACAGTAAATTATTAATCAGCTTGCTTTGTGTTCTGGTTCCGTCGCTGGAAGAAAACACTTCATTAGAATGAAAAACATCTCGTGATTGAGGGAAAGTATAAGCCGAGCTGATGTCGCTCTGGCGTTCGAAAAATAAAAGAAGAGTATAATTATCGAGGGTGTCCATCATGCCAGGTAAGTTTATTTTCCTCCAACGCCGTCCCCCTGAAATGACGTGCACTCGTAAAATGGGGTCAAGTGGAGTGGTTCAATGTCATTGGCGTCGTGTGTCGCCCGATGGGTGCTTGTGATTAAAATAACACCAGGCTGTTACATGTCACGGAGAGGCAATCAAACCATACTTCCAAAAATATTCAGATCAGTCGAATTTTAATGAGGTGTACGGACTCAAGAGGGTTACCAGCCACCAGAGAACCAACCTGAGGATGGAGGGATGGAGAGACAGCAAGGTACATAAACTTTTTTTCGCCCCCCCAAAAAAAGAGATCCAGAATTCCAGGGTCCACTCCCTTGGTCTACAGATTGCTCCGCTGTTCTGAGTTCGGAGCAATTTGAATAAATTATTCTGGGGGGAGAGAAAAAAAATTACTTGGTGGGTTCATTTTGTGCGAAATTATATTTTCACTGGAAAGGTTAATTTTGAAGGGAGCTTGAATGGCTGGAAACGGTGCAGCTGAGAGAGCCAGGCAGGCAGCCTCGCTCGGTACGGTGTGGAGGAGAGGAGAGAGGAGGAGAAGCGGCAGTTATTAAAAGCGATTGCATTTCCTCCCGGATGTCTCCAGAGAGCAGAATCAGTGGAGATGTTAAACCTTGCTTGACACCCCAGTTGGATAATTGTGGGTGTGGGAGCTAATCAGCGGAAGATGTCTCCTCAATTTAAATCTTGTCAGTTAGTCGAGATTAGGCCCTCCTGTATCGGGCGCCATTAGCTTTGTTGCATGTCAATGTGCGAGTGAAGATGTACGCAAGGTCCGGCTGCAAGGGTAAAAAGGGGTGCTTGACGGTGGATATATAACAGGCAGATTTATTCAAGCTAAAACCCAGTGTGGCATTTTCTGAGGAAACCATAAAAAAAAAACAGGGAATTTATGCAGCCTTTTGAAATTGCATGTGTTACCACTGACCTAACCAGGTGCCCAGTGGAATAAGAATGCAGTACATAGGGATGTGTTCCAGTTTTTTTTAGGTATAAAAGCATTTCAACGTCTTAAAATGTCTTCCATAACAAGGAGAGGGCAACGAGGCAAATAGTCTGACTTGGATTCAACACATACAATCAAAGACTATTACAATTCCACTCATGTTCGGGATGAGTCATAAAATATACAGTACTGTATGTATACACGCAGTCCTCTTTTTAACTACAGATATTGAATTATAGAATAAATCTGGGGCTGGAGGAAATCATATAGGACCCATGCGTTAACGGCGCCATAAATAAATGGTTAATAATCTGTGACAGCATGTCATCTCATTAATAAAGAAGGGATACAATTTTAGCCAGAGTTTTAAAAGAGGGGACTAACTCAAGAATGTGCAGTGAATTTTATAGCTCTTCAGTCTGGCTGGCGTGGGGCCATGCCTTTGCATTCCCCCCATGGTAAATATTTGTAACAGATTTTCTCCTGCAGGACAAAAGCTCCTTTCACTGAGCAGGCGTCCC